>NW_024727637.1:0-15596 GCF_018991925.1 Homarus americanus
AGGTTGTTCAGATTGCGGAGCAGACTGTGAGGAGATCTTCCTGGTATGCTCATCCCGAGACAGTTCTGCAGACAATGCTCTGCAGTAAGGATGAGGAGGAGAGAAGAGTGGCAGTCAAAAAGATCTTGGATATGAAACTTATGAGAGGATCTGGGCATGACGAATCAGCTGGTGACGATTCCTTCAGGGTCAGGAAGACTCCTGAAGTCAATCTAGGTGCCAAGACCCTCACTGATCTCATAGATTTGGATAACATCCAGGCTGGCAGTGAGCCCCCTCTTACCTGCAGCCTCACCAATGTTCAAGTCAGAGCTTTCATGGACAACCCCATGCATGTCCCTGCCTGGCCCTCGCACACCCAGAGTATAGAGCATTGTGTACAGCAAGTGAGCGAGGCCAGCAGTCACGTGTACAGCCAGGAGAGGAGGGAAGGCTACATCCGAGCTCAGGTGGTCAGCAGGAGGTGATGAGTAGAAACAGAAGCAAGAAAGACATGTTCTCTATGGTGTGCAGCAACACCGGGTCGTAGTAGTAAAACCGGTTTTTGTATTTGATGATTTTGTTTTCTAAAGGAATACTAAATTTAATAAATGTGTCAAGATCATTCGTTTCACTATTCTGGATCATTTTCATCCTAATAAATTAACCTGATACATTTACTTTACTTTAAATAAGCTATTTAGTGGTGTTGGTAAAAGGGTGGGAATACTGAATTTTCATAAGATTTCAAGTTAAAATTTACCTAGCAAAAAATGAAAACTTTACAAATCTGAAGATATCACATGATTCTGCACATAGAACTACATCATTAATACCATGGGCGGATTTTTCAAACTCAAAAAAAAAATTAGCCTCAGTATGACACACCCTAATGCACAGGCCAACCAGCCTATTACAGACTCCTTATTTTCTTATATATATATATATATATATATATATATATATATATATATATATATATATATATATATATATATATATATATATATATATATATATGTATATATATATAGATATATATATCTTGATAAAATCACACGGGAAAATGGAAACAACGGAGCACCTTAGCTTTCGTCTTTATTCAAGACATCTTCAGAGGCAACTGGATTACATGGACAGAGAGAGGCTTAAATATACAGGGTGACCTTACAAACATGAGGTCAGGTCATAATGATGTCATCCACTAATCCCCACACCAATACACACGTAGAGGAGCTTAAGAGAAGGGGGGTTGACGTGACTAGTCAGGTCAGGTCAAAAATAAGGGACCCACAAAATAACTATCATACATCTAGATCAAAGGTTTTCAAAGCATTTTTAACCTTGGGCCACTAACAAATAAATTTATGTAACATATTATCAGTTTTGAACTGACCATCACTAAGGTTTATTGATTTTAATTCCTACAGTCTGTACTCACCCCTGAAGATGTAAATTACACGAAAGCGCTTGGGAACTTCGTGTTTTCTTTTTCCTTGTGGTTATCAGCATATACCTGGATCACGCGCACCTACAGTGATTTATTTGCATATATATATATATATATATATATATATATATATATATATATATATATATATATATATATATATATATATATATATATATATATTTCCTGTAGTAGTTTGAAAGTTCCTGATATTAGTAAAACTATTTCATTCAAAAACCTTGTACGAGCAATAGGTAACTGAGACGGCTATGGTGTTGATGAACGCCGATGAGACTACCTCCCTTGTACTCATTATTATCGGTGGGAAAACTAGGGTAAAGAAATTCATATAGCGTCTAGTCGTCCAGTATTCCAAATGCCTTTCACTTAACTTACGATAATGGCCTCCCTGGGGTCCAAATAGTGACGCGTCCTTACCATGATGGTCAGCCAGCTCTCTCTCATCTCCGTGTAGTCTGGGAGAGGATTGCACTACCTCCGGCCACCTGCTACTTACCAGGAATGGGACGCTTGTCACTGTGTTAATACCAGGGGCAAATCCCGGGACTTGTAATTTGCTACAATTGTTGGGGTTTATGGTCACATTTGCAAATACTGTATTCAGCAGGCGAGGTGCGGACGTTGTTGAGGGGGGCGTGACTCTGTGCTGTACTGTACCGTACATGGCCTCCCACAGTGACCTCGACTGGTTACGGTAAGTGGGGAGCAACTCAACGATAGGGAGGCGGCAGTAGAGACCCACAAACACGCCCCGAACACAGTACTGTATAGTCTCCGAGGTGTCAAGGGGATGGTGTTACCATCTGGCATTATAGATATGATAATCCCGAGGTGCTCTCAGTCCACCTAGCTGTAATTGGGGAAGTGAAGGCCGTTGAGTGCAGTCTTGGCAGTGGCGTAGCTAGAGTGTGTGCCGCCCGGGGCGGCCCTTGAGTTAGCCCCCCCCCCTGTGCCCCCACAAAAAATACATATTGCACAGTGACTCACTCTTATTTATATATATATATTAAATAGTTTGTGTACCATTATAATATTACTGTTCTTTCACATACTCAAATATAGTATGCTTTAAATACACCCCAAACATACTAAAACTTTATAAGTAACAGTTAAACAAAAAGCAAAAACGACATATAGGATAGGGAAAAAAGTAAAAAAAGTGTAAAAAATTAGGACCATCTTTATTTCTGAAATGAAAACTACAACTTTCTACAAAGTAACTTTTCTTGTTTTTTTGTTGGCAAATTCTTCAATGACATTGTCAAAAACTATTTCATCTGTCAATTGTCGCTCTATAGACAGTATGGCAAGATTTCTCAACCGCAAGGTGCTCATAGTAGATCTTAAGTAATTCTTGATCAGTTTTAGTTTCGAAAAACTCCTCTCACAGGTAGCAACACTAACAGCAATTGTGAGGAAAATCCTCAGCATTATTACTATATTTGGAACCGAGTTCCCAAGGTTATACTTTTGAATAAACTGCAAAAGTTCAAGGGGGCCTTCTTTCCACGTCTGGGTGGCTTTCGTCTGGGGGGCTTTTGTCTGGGTGGCTTTTGTCGGGGGGGGCTTTTGTCTGTACCCCAGTGAGGATAGTGTCTTAGTATAAAATCGCAATACTGTGAAACAAAATCTTAATATTTAATCTCAGTACCGCAGCAAAAGTCACATCAATATTTTTTAACCAATACTTTAATATTTCTTACCTTATAGTATTATGTCTTCCAACGAAGTAAATAACTGGATCGAAAACACAAGAGAACTTAAAAGTCGTCTAGCCTCCCCTCGTCTTGTCACGATGGAGACTTGTGCAGAACTGAAGTGAATTGCTTGTAACTGGTGGATTGGTCGGCTGTACATGAACTGATATGACCCGAGACTGCATGGTTTTGCAGCTACTGGAGACGTTAATCCTTCCCTTTGTATGGGCGGTAAGTTAATCCTCGTCGTGTCTGACCTAACACCTGACCCACACCACATGAGCTCACTGGCGTACTTGTTTGAAGTTGTTTCCTTAATCCTCAACAGGTTACAGGTTGTGTGTGTGGCGGGGGGCCTCATAGCAAGGGTGTAGCTCATGACGTGGCCGTGATGATGTGGGTCAGGTGTTAGGTCAGACACGACAAGGATTAACTTGCCGCCGATACAAAGGGATGGATTAACGTCTCCAGTAGCTGCAGATATGGGTGATGAGCAGACCCAAAAGTGCCGCCCCCCAAAAGTGCCGCCCGGGGTGACTGCACCCTGCTCAATTCCCCTACCCACGCTTAGTGAGTAGGGTGTGTCAATTTAGGGGGTGAACTGGCTAAATTGAAAATCGAGTAATTTGGTAGCAATTTATTGTAGTCTTTAAGCATGCAAAACAATATTCTGGCATAAATTTTTTTTTATAATAAGTCCTACCTACATCAAATGGATTTTAAATGTACATATTTGTGAATTTATAACATAACCAGCGTTTGCACACATGTTACTGTTTCAAGTTTCAAATTATTATATTTTATTATCCGTAGTCTATTTGAAAGTAACCAATGCCTTCATACTCTCTTTGCTTTGGTTTCTTGTCATCAGTAGTCTGCTTGCTATTTGTGCTTTGATGTAACCTTCTCGCCTCTCGTGGCTGTAAACATGGCCCGCTGCTTTTGTGACCATTTTCACACATCTCTCCACACTTTGAGTGTGGGAAGGCCACTTCGGCACCTGCATTGGAGTCTCTTTAAGGTTTCTCAATTCTTGGCTAGTTAGACTTGTTGTCAATGGTGGCTCTAAGACTTCCAAACTCAAGTCAACCAATTCTGACAATTTGGTGGCATTGACGTTTATTGGGGGAACTTTTCTTGAATGAAACGAATAGTCTCCCAACTGGTCGTCATCTATTAGCGTTCCTCTAATCTTTAGAATGACTTCTACAGCCTCGGTTCGGAGATTGGTACATTGACTGCAAAGCATTGCTTGCAAAACTGCTTCTGATCGAGCATACCAAGCGGACCTTCTTGCCTCAGGTAACACGATGTCCCTCACTACCTTCCTCTGTGTTCTTACTAGCTGCAATTGAAACAAAAGGTGATTGGGCCCATCCAGCCACATAGGATTAAGTTTCACACTAAACCACTGGGGAAGATAAACTCCAATAATAAATTCAACAATTAACCTCAAATTCTTCAGCACTTTGCCCTTCAATTCGTGTTTGGAAATCCAAATCCTGCAGAAACGAAGAGCTGTAGTTAACCAACGGCTGTGACTGACAGGTCCAATCTCCAAGAGAGCCAATGACTGAGGCACTTCTCCTGATCTTATTGCTTGGGCAACACGATAAGCATAGGATTGATCTGTGCTGAGATCTTTGATGACTCCTTCAGACAACGCCGGAAGGGGAGGGCCAACTTCGACCTTTGGAAAGGTTGTATTTATTTCTAGTTGTGTTGCTTCATCCAGCATGATGCCAAGGGGACCTGACCACTTGTTGTTGCTCTTTGTAGGACCATCAAGTTCCTGGATGAGATGATGAAGAGGTAGCTCGCCTGTATGTAAATCACATACAATCCAAACAAGTCTTCTTCCTAGTTTTTTCTCTAAATGCGTCATTACACCCCCCTGCCATCCGGTGTTCATTGCAGTTGAATCTCCACCAACAGCCTGCAGTGAACTGCCAAGTCCTCTCTCCTGAACCCAACATAAAATATGATCAGCAATGACCTCTGCATGTTTCTTCCCTTCTACTTCAGTTTCGGGAGCAAAGTGAAACAAAAACTGACCACCAGGCTCAGAACAGACAGAGTAGTGTTCTTCTTTGATGAGACCTGGAAACTTTCTGTTCACTCCCTCTACTTCTAGCAAAACTTTTGTGTCATCTATTCTTCCATCAAACAAAAGACAGGAGAGCCCTCCCTCGCTAAAATCTTTTTCATGCTGATCAGATATTTCCTTCATTATTTTTTCTTGTGCTCTTCTAATTTTATTATGATCTATCACCAAAGATACATCCTCTCGGCTGATGAGGCCTGCATCTATCCAAGCGGCAGTTGCAATTTCTGCAGCCTCACGAAGTCCAGCATGGTGGCGAATACTAGCTAAAGCAATGTTTGAAATATTTCTTGTGTTGTATTTCATTTTCTTTGGTAAAGGTTCAGATGGCTCTTTGGAACTATCATCTGATGTTGCTTCCTGTTCATCAGAAGAACTATCAAAGAAGTGATAAACATCTTGACACAGCTCTTCCTCTCTTTGGATGGCTTCTTCACTCTTCATTTTCTTCTTTTGTTCCCTCTCTCGGATTTGTTCTCTCTTCTTGGTATTAGCAATCTGCTTCTTTGTTTTTGAATAATCTATTGAACCCATTTGCATACTTCCTTGGCCTTCTGCCTTTGTCCTCTGTGCCTTTATAAATTCAAGCTCTAAAACAGGGATCTTCTTTTCACGAGGACAACCACAATCAATGTGGGAATTATTTTCTCTTACCTGAGTGAGAACAGTTGGATTCAGAACATAATTGTATGGAGCACTTGCAGGTCAAAATGTCAAACAGAGTATCAAGTGTGTGCAGAAATTCATTTTTCCTGGCCAAGTTTCCTTTGCCAAGTGATGTTTCAACTGCTTTGTGCCATAATTTCGTTAGTTTTAGCTCAATAGTTCGACACTGATTAATCACAGGTGGTTTGAATAGTGCATTAGCTTTTGTCCATTGATGCAGAAGAGGGACTATCATGTCATTTATGAGTTCTTTATCTGTATAGTTCCTTCTGTCCTTTGCATTTTTTCTCGAAGGAGTAACCCTAATCTTAGCATGTCTCTCACTGTTGGAAGTTCTGATACAGGAAGCTCCTTCCCTTTACCAACTAGCAGGCTCAAGTGGGTTGACAACTGACTTCTTGTTTTCAATTTTGACATCTTCACACTATCTGACAAATAGAAAAATATTTCAATGTTTCATAATTCAATTGTTGTTTCAAAAAATATCAATTTGTTTATCAAAAATGCTGTAACAGAAATAACATAATAATTTCTTAGAACATAATGTTTTATACAATGATATAAGTAACTGCGACAATCAATATGCCCTACTTACAATAATTAAAATGTAGAATTCGTCTGGTAGAGTGGGTGCAAGTGCAATGAGAGCAAACCACCGCCTATGATATCTAGAAGGAGAGTGAGCCGGGCGCCTTATCCTCACGCTTGGTACAAGTCAAAACAAGAATTAAACTGTCCCACACGGAGAGCCTGTTCATGTTCATGTTCTGACATGCATATTGTACACAAGCTATAGAACCATAAAATACTCCATAATCCATATGCTTACATGAGATTAGTTAATATCAAGTGAATAATTCTAATCAAGTCTCATTAATTTGTTGAAATACTGATATTTGAAACTTTAAGGTATAATTGATGTAGGTGAGGGTTATTTCAATTCATTTTTGTTTGCTAATCTCAAGTTTAGACATAAAGAGGCACAATATTTTGACTACCAAATTTGATTTTTAACATGTTGACAAAATTGACACACCCTACTAGTGAGTCTTGGCTACACGGCCTCCTTTACTTTCCGAAGACATGCTATGTAGTGTGCCGTATCCACACTGTCCCTAACTGGCAGCCATGTCTATGGGACTCACTATCACTTTTTCACAATTGAGTAACAACTCGAACACCTTCAGACAATCGCTCTTCTTAGGCAAAGGGTGGTCAGGCAGGAGCCCGACAGCTGCCACAGATCGCTGGACTTTAATGTAGCACAAAATGTCCGACACAGCTTACACGAAACAGATGACGATCCAAACATTTTCAGTTCGTAATTCGCTAATCCGTGGCCAACTGAGCTATAGCGTGAAGTGCTCTTATAACTCCACATACCTGCCGCCTGGCATGCTGTAAAAACATACAATGCTCCGGAAAACGCACCAAATATTTTGTAAACGAAGGTTTTACATCATCAGTAAACAGAAAGGTATTAAACCTTCAGCAAACATTGTATATGCATACTGCATGAAATATGACCTATAATGTTGTTAACACTGAACAAACTGAAAAAGACTTAAAAGAATAATATTTCTTTTTGCAACCGACCTTTTTACACATCACTTTAGCTCGTGTTGTTATACAATACTGTTGTTAGGGTAATGTTTTAATATTTGCAAGACGAATGTGAATTTCTTTCCATCCGGTATAACTTACTGTACACTCCCATACTTAGTGTACATTATGTAAGAGAAAATAAACAGTTATAAACAGTAAGATAAACAATAAAAGTAAAAGTAAATTGTCCTTTTACAGATAAAGTTTACTGCAACACGAGGCAACTTCACTCAGCTGATCGTACGCGGGTGGACGGTGAGGCGAAGGAGTTCTTCTCTGGCTGGTTCACACGGGGATGATGATTACTGTCTTCCTGTGTATCATCTGCTCTGCCTCCTCCTTATGTCCACTTTCACCGGTATTGTTTTTTCTTTCTGTTTTCGATTTTGTTTTATTATTTGTATTTTTAACTAAATATTTTCCAGATATTTTGGTTATCTAATACTTTCAAATATGTGAAATTTGGATATATGAGATAGCGCTGAGACAAGGGCGTTAAGGCCGATGTAACCCGTATATAGGGTCACAGTTAGCCATGACTAGTTCTCCATAATGCCCACACACCCATAGTACCCACACACTATCCACACACTACCTACACACTCACACAAGGATATACAGTGAAATAAACTGCTGTACCTAAATATTATGTAACTCAAAATATATTCCCAAAACAGCACGTTTACAGTTGAAAATAATAAAAGCATAAATAATACAAACAAAATCAATTAATATGTTTTTTATTATTTTTAAATATCAGAAATGTTGGGTCAACGCTTCTTGTTGTTCTTTGTCTTTTTCCCAGTGAAGATGTAGTCTCCCCATGGCAGGTACTGGTCCTTTTGTACATGGCAGAAAGTGGTAGTTTCCTTCTTCTTCTTCTTGTTTTGAGGTTTAGTGTGCTTTGTGGTCTGCAGTTTGTTAGATCGGGGGCCCTTCTCCTTCACCTGGCAAGGCTTCACCTCAACCTTTGAAACTTTTGTTACAGTGCGTCGGAACACCATTGTGATGAACTGACACTAACAGCTCTCTCACTGAGGTCAAATCAAAATTTGACAATACAGAAAGAATTACGGGTTAATAAGGTTGGAATTTAAAGAAATTGACAACAAAATGAAGCTCTGTTTATCACTATAGTGTTGAGGACTGGTGTTTGTAGAGATGATGGATGGTGTTATAATATGTAGTGATGATGGATGGTGTTATATGTAGTGATGAAGGATGGCGTTATATGTAGTAATGATGGATGGTGTTATATGTAGTGATGATAGGAGGGTAATATATGTAGTGATGATGGATGGTGTTATATATAGTGATGATGCATGATGATATATGTAGTGATGATGGTTGGTGTTATATGTAGTGATGCTGGATGGTGTTATATGTAGTGATGATGGATAGAGTTATATGTAGTGATGATGGATGATGTTATATGTAGTGATGATGGGTGGTGTTATATGTAGTGATGTTGGATGGTGTTATATGTAGTGATGATGGATGATATTATATGTAGTGATGATAGGATGGTTCTATATGTAGTGATGGATGTGTTATATGTAGTGATGATGCATGATGTTATATGTAGTGATGATAGGATGGTTTTATATGTAGTGATGATGGATGGTGTTATATGTAGTGATGATGCATGATGTTATATGTAGTGATGATGGGTGGTGTTATATGTAGTGATGCTGGATGGTGTCTTATGTAGTGATGATGGATGGAGTTATATGTAGTGATGATGGATGATGTTATATGTAGTGATGATGGTTGGTGTTATATGTAGTGATGTTGGATGGTGTTATATGTCGTGATGGATGGTTCTATATGTAGTGATGGTGGATGGTGTTATATGTAGTGATGATGGATCGTGTTATATGTAGTGATGATGGATAGTGTTATATATAGTGATGATGATGGATGGTGTTATAAGTAGTGATGATGGATGTTATATGTAGTGATGAAGGATGGTGTTAGTGAAGATTGTGAAGTGAGATGTAGTGAAGATTGTGAAGTGAGGTGTAGTGAAGATTGTGAAGTGAGATGTAGTGAAGATTGTGAAGTGAGATGTGGTGAAGATTGTGAAGTGAGATGTAGTGAAGATTGTGAAGTGAGATGTAGTGAAGATTGTGAAGTGAGATGAAGTGAAGATTGTGAAGTGACATGTAGTGAAGATTGTGAAGTGAGATGTAGTGAAGATTGTGAAGTGACATGTAGTGAAGATTGTGAAGTGAGATGTAGTGAAGATTGGAAGTGACATGTAGTGAAGATTGTGAAGTGAGATGTAGTGAAGAGTGAAGTGACATGTAGTGAAGATTGTGAAGACATGTAGTGAAGATTGTGAAGTGAGATGTAGTGAAGATTGTGAAGTGAGATGTAGTGAAGATTGTGAAGTGAGATGTAGTGAAGATTGTGAAGTGAGATGTAAAAATTGTGAGGTGAGATGTGAAAATTGTAAAGTGAGATGTAGTGAAGATTGTGAAGTGAGATGTAGTGAAGATTGTGAAGGGAGATGTAGTGAAAATTGTGAATTAAGATGTGGTAAAGATTGTGAAGTGAGATGTAGTGAAGATTGTGAAGTAAGATGTGGTAAAGATTGTGAAGTGAGATGTAGTGAAGATTGTGAAGGGAGATGTAGTGAAGATTGTGAATTAAGATGTGGTAAAGATTGTGAAGTGAGATGTAGTGAAGATTGTGAAGTAAGATGTGGTAAAGATTGTGAAGTGAGATGTAGTGAAGATTGTGAAGGGAGATGTAGTGAAGATTGTGAAGTAAGATGTGGTAAAGATTGTGAAGTGAGATGTAGTGAAGATTGTGAAGTGAGATGTAGTGAAGATTGTGAAGTAAGATGTGGTAAAGATTGTGGAGTAAGATGTGGTAAAGATTGTGAAGTGAGATGTAGTGAAGATTGTGAAGTGAGATGTAGTGAAGATTGTGAAGTGAGATGTAGTGAAGATTGTGAAGTGAGATGTAGTGAAGATTGTGAAGTGAGATGTAGTGAAGATTGTGTAGTGAAATGTAGTGAAGATTGTGAAGTGAGATGTAGTGAAGATTGTGAAGTGAGATGTAGTGAAGATTGTGAAGTGAGATGTAGTGAAGATTGTGAAGTAAGATTATAAAGTAAACTGTAGTAATTGAGGTTAAACGAACGCGGGTTATTCTCTAGTGTATCCGTGACTTGTTAACGTGGAACCAACATGGCGGTGGTTCTCAATATAGATACGTTATTTTGCCGGGAATTTCTGTCAAAACGAAATATGAATCAACCATATTTAGCCTAAATTAACCTAGCGGCTTTATTATATATTCTAAGATGTTTAAATTGGATAGATCAGATCAGGTTAGGTTAAGTCAGGTTGGGTTAGGTTAGGTTAATTTTGTTAATTTTGCCACTTAGAGGCTAGTTTATTGTGCCCCCATACTCATCCTGTGAGAGGTAGCGCAAAGAGATTACAAAGTGGTGTTAGATGAGGTAGGTGGTTAAGTTAAGTTTCAATAGGTTAGGTTAGATTACGTCAGGTTGGGTTAAGTTAGGTTAGGTAGGTAATAAGTAGATAGGTTACGGTCGGTAGGTGGGAAAGTTAGGTTTGATTAGGTTAGCTTATGTCAGACTGGGAGGTTAGGTTCGATTATGTCAGGTTAGGTTCGATTATGTCAGGTTAGGTTCGATTATGTCAGGTTAGGTTAGATTACGTCAGGTTAGGTTAGATTACGTCAGGTTAGGTTAGATTACGTCAGGTTAGGTTAGATTACGATAGGTTAGGTTAGATTATGTCAGGTTAGGTTCGATTATGTCAGGTTAGGTTCGATTATGTCAGGTTAGGTTAGATTACATCAGGTTAGGTTAGATTATGTCAGGTTAGGTTAGATTATGTCAGGTTAGGTTAGATTACGTCAGGTTAGGTTAGATTACGTCAGGTTAGGTTAGATTATATCAGGTTAGGTTAGATTATATCAGGTTAGGTTAGATAATGTCAGGTTAGGTTAGATTATGTCAGGTTTGGTTAGATTATGTCAGGTTAGGTAAGTAGGTGGAGGTGGGTAAAAAAGGTTAGGTTATGTCGGCAGGTTTTAGTGTAGGAGCTTAAGTAATCCCGTAAAAATTTCATGTTAATTTTTGACACCATACATCGTAATAATCCTTATAAACTATGTTAAGGAACTGTGGTGTAATTTTTTCTGAACGGCTTATTATAAGTTTTATGCCATTAAAGAAGTTTTATCAAAGAGCGGCGTAATGAACCACAGACGTATTACCATTAACTCCTAAGTAACTTAAAACATGACTAATAACCTATGAACATGTAGTATTATATGATTACAATTTAACATAATATATTATGAATGCTGTTATAATATCTTAAGTGTGTTACAAACATGGCTGCTCATATATGCAATCCTGTCTCTGGCAAAGAAGAGATTGCAGTAAGTAAAATTAATTGCTTAAGACAAATACTGGAAATTAAACATATACATATTACCATTATCTGAAAAGCTTAGAACCACCGTTTTATATTTATTAAAAGTTTGTAGTGTTATACATCATGTGTATACAAGTCACAAGTTATTATTTACGACATTGCTTCAGTCCTCGTCATCAGAGTCTTCTGTGTACAACAGATTCCTTCACTTTGTTTAGGCATTTCTCATCATCTGCTTGACAGTTACACATCTCGGTGCATGCCATGCTATGCTTTCTGATTCTTTCTGTATGAACATGACAATGATCCACATTTCCTGACGCCACATCCACATTTAACAAGTTCTGTGATTGCTTCTGGAGCTGGTGGTTGGTCTGGTATTACTAGTATGAAACAGTCATTGTCAATCTTCCCTGCCATGCTCTAATTGTGAAAGCATTTTACTGTCTGCATCACAAGACCACAGAAGAGCTTGATACCTTCCTCTCAATATATGATACTTTAGAGTTGCTGCAGTCGCTGGTAGTTCTCCAGCTTCTGCCTGCGTTTTCTTGAAGAGATGCCATCTTAGTTATGACAGTTTAGTGAAAGTCATTCGTGGACAGTAGAGCTTAAATACAAATTCCTCTAGACCAATATACATGTCTGCTGGAGGCATTTGGTCTACTCAGCATCTTGAATGCATCTAGGACTTTTGTGTTAGATTTCATCAAAGTGCTCCAACATGCTTTCTTTCCTTTGCCAACAAATTTTCCAATGCAGTCAGATTCTGTGAAGGCATGGAAACCTGTAAGGCTCTCTGCCCAATGTGTCGTCGCTCACCAGTTCCTGTTATCATACAGTACTTGCATTTTCTCCAAGTTGAGGCTGCTTTAATATGCCAAACACATCAGTGTCTGGTGACTTGACATGTACAGTGCTGCCCTTCTGTGATGCATATACTGTATGTCCTGCTTAAGTTCTATAACTTGTGATAGAAATTTCATGGTTGAAGTCTTATTTGCTGCTTTCCACGACATAAGATTAACCTTGGACAGCTTTTCCCAGATGCTCAATGGACCAACAATACGTTCCTTGACAAAATTTTCATAATTTTGTCTTCCAACTTCATATGCACATAGATTGTCATATTTGGCATTTTCTGGCATTACAGCTCCAGTTACCAAGTTTATAAGAGCATCATTTTCCTGGGATTACAGTCACCAATAACATTGTGTAGCTTCTGTACATCAGCATATTGACAGCTGACAATAGCTGTAGAGAGCTCATGGTGTTCTGTTCTTTTGTAATCTCTTTGAGTTTGATATTTTATGTAATGAACTTAATTTGAAAACCCAAATGGTAGTATATGATCTTTTATCACCTTAGACACTCTGTGCGTCATGCCTCTCAAGTGATTTTTTTCCTCTCTTACTTCTCTGGACAAATACGACCTTTATCCCATCAGAAAAAGTATCACCATATATTTTCTTAATCTACAGGTGCCAAGGTTTAAGATGACGGATGGTGTTAAAAATTAACCTGAAATTTTTACGTGACCACATATTGTCTTGTTGGGTTTCTGAGAGAACTTCACGGCTAAATAGCGCCTCTGTATTGATAGCCGGTACATGTCGTAATATCCACCGCTCATAGTTAAATCTTTATGTCCGTTTATTTTGTCCTAATTTAAGTATCAAAGAGTGTTTTCATTTTTAAGTATCTTAAGTATCTTTTTTCCCCACTCCTAAGTATCTAAGTATGATTTATTTTCATTTTTAAGTAACTAACCATATTTTTGTTTTCATTATAAAATGTGATTGATATAGACAACAGAAGTAAATATCAGCTGGAGGTCGTAAACGAAGCTGATGTGAAGTATTTTGACTCACTGTTCCCACGAACTAATTGCTTCACTTGTTTATACCGAAGAAATAAAACCGTCAACGAACCATCCGATTCAAATGTGTCTTAGGCGATACAGGGTGTTTATGCGTCACTCTGATACCAAGAATGACTTTGTGTACTGTGGTGAAGCTGAGGGTAGGATAGGGTTGGGTTGGGTTGGCATGGGTTAGGATTACGCATGTGTGGGTATATTCTGTCGCATTTTATAGGTATCTTGCGTCTTTCTCTTTATTCCTTCTTTATCATGAGTATCTGTGCCTATTAATACACCACCTCGCAGGATAGTGGAAGAGGAATGGATAGTAACGAGATTATATTCTTCTTACATATACCTTAGCTTGATTACAGGTAACACCAGGTAGAAGTTACATGACTCTTAAGAGTTTTCCTCGACTTGGCTGATTCAACTGTAAGACTTGCTGTATTTATCCTTATTAAAATCCTCCACCTGTAAGACCCTCCACTTGTAAGACCCTCCACCTGTAAGACCCTCCACTTGTAAGACTCTCCACTTGTAAAACCCTTTAGGGATTTGAAATACCTTCTCGTCTTGGCTCCACTAGTACTGTACACACCCTCTCTAGCCTTAGTTTACAGTAATGTTGAAGTATATAATGAAGACTCACAGCTCATGGGTTAGAAAAGCAAAAGATGCTTGTTTTATTTATTTATTTATTTATTTATTTATAGTTTATTTTAGAATCCCCGAAAGTTAGAACAAAATGGCTGACGGGACTCACAAGCGGGCGATGTTTACAATATGGACCAAGAATAAAAAATAAATGAAAAATAAAATAAATAAATCGTAAATTGGTGCATTGTTTCTCCAGGGGTAATTATAGAAGTACAAATGTTCTCCAGCAGTGGGTAACGATCATAGTCACGTATAGAGCTTCCAACGCAGGTAGATTGATATAGATGCATTACCTGGAGTTAATGGGTTACAGGGGCCTCTTACACGATAATATTAAAGGTGTTTTTTCCTTCTGTTTGTGGCACTTGAGGTGTTTAGGTTAGGTTTAATTAAAATGGTTTAGTTATATTACGATAAGTTAAGTTGAATTTAGAACTTTTGATTTGCATATATCGTGTTTTAGAAGGATTTGTTAGCTAATAAGTTTAATTTGGATAAGTTTAGTTTAATTTAGATCATTTGATTTTACAAGGTCGTATTATAATGACTGGGAACCATATAGAAACCTGTTAGAGAAGTAAATATTTCTACGGCAGTGAATGAGTAAGTCAATAAGTGGTGTATAGAGCTACTGACGCAACTTAAACGGTATATACTGTACATTATATGTTATCAGAGCTTTCCTGTTGTACGTAACCGCCTCCGTCAAAGTGTCTTAGTGGCTCATGTGAAGATTAGCCTCTAGTTTATTTAACCTCAAGATTAACTACACTGGCACTGCCTGGCCTGACCTGACCTGACCTGACCTGACCTGACCTACCCTACCCTAACCTAACTTAATCTAACCTAACTTAACTTCCCAGGTAGCGTTAGGTTAATCATTAGTTGAAATAAGCTGGGAGGGTTAATCTTCAGGTAATCTATCTTAATTAACAATTTTGGTCAGGTGAGGCCTTCCTTACCTTACTCGAGAGCAGGAGGAGGAGGACTTGCTAACATCTACAGATCATCGTCAACCAAGGCAGATATTGAATACCTTTTGTTTACCTTCGTGGCTTAAGAACACATCTTAACACCATAAGACTATTCACCTCAATACAATAATACAGTAATTGATTATTGTATTCTAATA
>NW_024727638.1:0-8124 GCF_018991925.1 Homarus americanus
CCGATAGGCAGACCAGGAAAGGAGGCGGAGTAGCAATTTATGTTAGGGATAATCTGAAGTGTAAAATAAATAAGGAAATAAAAACTGAGAGGAATACAGAAACAAGTTGGATAGAATTAAGCGACGGTCAGGAAAAATTAATCACAGGAGTAATATATAGACCCCCCAATCTTGATAGCGTCAATGAGCGACTTATCTGGGATGAAATGCGCAGTCTGTATAGTAGGCGACTTTAACCTTGGCCAAATAGATTGGACTGACCTTACGGGTAACTCAGAATCAGAGGATTTTCTCGAGACGATCCAGGACTGTTTCCTAAGTCAACATATAACCGAACCCACACGGGGTAATAATATACTGGATCTAGTTCTGTCAAACAGAGAAAACCTCATTAGCAATGTCGAGAGTGAGGGGCGAACTTGCAAACAGCGATCACAAAAGAAATTCGATTCAGTTAGATTTCAGAGACGAACATGAAGAATTCACTGAAATACAAAGATTAACGTAGGAACAAACGACGGTTTAAAGGGCAACTGAGAGGTGTAAGCGGCAATATGAACCTGGATGACCGACCTGATAACGAGATCTGAGATTGCCGAGTTCCACGACAATTTAAATAGTGAGTTACTTAATGCACAAAGGCAGAACATACCATACAAAAAACTCAGATCAAACAACAATGACCCTAAATGGATAAATAATTACTTAAAGAACATCATTGACCAAAGGAAGGCTATAGGTAGAAGGATAAATCGTGGCAAAATTCACCTCAGGGACTATTATAGGGTATTGGCGAGTAGGGTTAAAACCGAGATAAGGAAAGCAAAGAGGGATAATGAGGTAAGGATAGCAAGGGAGGCGAAGACAAACCCCAAAGGATTCTACCAAATGTATCAAACTAAAACAAGAGAAAAGATTGGACCAATACTGTCAGATACCGGCGAGCTCACTGATAACGACGGGGAAATGAGCAATTATTTGAATAAATATTTTTCAACAGTTTTCACCACCGAAAATTTAAACATGATACCCGAGGCACCGACTCTATTCAGAGATAGTGAAGAAAACAAATTAAGTGAGATAGTAGTGACTAGTAACGATGTTAGTAAGCAAATAGACAAACTAAAGCCTAATAAGTCACCTGGTCCGGATGAGATATTTGCCAGAGTATTAAAGGAATGTAAGGAAGAGCTCAGTATGCCCTTAGCAAAGTTGTTTAACATGTCCTTAAAAACAGGTGTAGTACCAGAATCCTGGAGGATAGCGAATGTAATACCGATTTTCAAGAAGGGGGATAGATCACTATCCTCTAACTACCGCCCAATCAGTCTAACATCAATAGTAGGCAAATTACTGGAAGCAATCATTTCAAACTCTATTCAAGAAATCACCTGGAAGCACCGATTGATCAATGATTCCCAGCATGAAAAGCCTTCTAAGCGGACGTTCTTGCTAACTAATCTAATAACATTCTTTCATCAGTTTTCGAATCGGTGGACGAGGGGCACAATTATGATGTGGTATATCTCGACTTTAGCAAAGCTTTCGACAGTCCCCCACGAAAGACTAATTAGAAAGGTAGAAGCACATGGCATCAAAGGTAACATCCTTAAATGGATTAGGGCGTGGTTACAGGACAGGAAACAGCGAGTGAGCATTAACGGCTTTAAGTCCCATTGGAGCAACGTCACAAGTGGAGTTCCCAAAACCAGTAGCAGACCGTATTATTGTTATTATATGCATAAACGACATAGATATCGGCATAGACAGCAACATAAGTAAATTTGCTGATGAAACTAAAATAGGACGTGTTATCAAATCTGACGAGGACTCGGCAAAACTACAGGAAGATCTAAACAAATTTTTCGAATGGTCTGAAAAATGGCAGATGAAATTCAACGTCGACAAATGTAAAGTACTCAGTATAGGAGATGTAAACAGGGAAACCAGATACCAGATGAACAACGATGCCATAGAGAAATCCGACTGCGAGAGGGATTTAGGAGTAATGATAAGTAGGAACCTTAAGCTAAGTAAACAATGTGTTTTTGCTCGTAACAAGGCTAACAAAGTACTGGGGTTCATACAAAGGAGTGTTAGTTACAAGACTAGCGAGGTCATCCTAAAACTGTATCTTGCTCTTGTGAGACCACACCTGGATTACGCAGTTCAGTTCTGGTCACCGTATTACAGAATGGATATAAGTCATGGAAAATTCAGGAGAATAATAAGATAATCCGGCAGGGCCTTGAGTATAGAAGACAGGTTAAAGCATCTTAGCAATTTTGCACTCCCCTTGAGGGAGACGTGGGCGAGGCGACATGATAGAGGTGTGTATAAAGTGGAAGGCAGGGCTAAACCGAGGGACATTATAAAAATTACTCCAAATTATCCAACCAGGGCGAACTCGTAACAATGGTTTTTAATTAGACAATTGATTTAGGCGGCAATAGAGGTAAACTGGTTTGAAACAAGTGGTGGATAGATGAACAGAAGTTGCAAATATTATCATTAACTCGAATACGCTGAATTGCTTCAAACATAGGTTGGATGCTCATATGAGCAATAGGGGTTGGGTGTAAACGGGACTGCCCAGTATGGGCCAATAGGCCCGCTGCAGTTTCCTCCATTCTTATGTTCTTATGTTCTTATGTAACCTAACGTAATCTAGCCTTCTTCTTGTTCTTGTTCTTATCCTCCTCCTCCTCCTCCTCCTCCTCCTCCTCCTCCTCCACTGCATTATACCATCATCAACTAAACTAAAATTCAAACGCCTTAACCTTACACACTGTGACCCTGGGTTGGAGAGGGGGGATGGGGGAGGGCGGGGGAAGACTCGCCTAAATCACCCAGCAGGCGCTGTGTGACACCCAACAAGTGACCTTTGGGTGGGGGCAGTTTTCTCGCCAGAAGTAGACCAGTGGGCAGTGTTAACCCCCAAAGGTCCCCGCGGCAGGAGTGACCTTTGGGAAGTTTTGGGATTATAAATAGAGTTGTAATGAGGTGGTGGTGGAAGTGTTAAGTTAGTGGAAGTCCTTAGTGGTATTGGTTTGTTGAAGAGGGTCTGTTTTTTTATTGTTTTTATGTTTGTTTGATTGTTTTTATGTATGTTTGTTTGTTTTATTGTTTGTTTGTATGTTTTATTGTTTGTTTGTTTTGTTTTATTCTTCGTTTGACCGTTTTATTGCTTGTTTGATTGTTTGTTTGTTTTATTGTTTGTTGGTATGTTTGTTTGTTTTATTGTTTTTGTTTGTTTTATTGTTTGTTTTTTAGAATGATGTTTTTTGTGGTGTCATTATTGTTTGTGTTGTGTTGTTGCTTGCTTGTTTGTTTGTGATGTGTTGTTTGATTGTGGTGTGTGTGTTAGAGAGAGAGAGACACAGAGAGAGAGAGAGACACACAGTGAGCCAGGGACTCTCTCTCTCTCTCTCTCTCATGATAAAAAACTGATCGACTTGTACCTGTGGTTCTTGTTTGTGTTTTAATTGTTAATTTAATACAACTTTTTATCTTATTTCTAATTTCTACTGTTGTTCCAGCCACATGTTGTATTGTGAATAATAATAATAATAATAATAATAATAATAATAATAATAATAATAATAATAATAATAATACGGTAATAATAATTAATAAAAATAATGATGATAATAATAATAATTGAGACGATAATTATTAAAATATGGAGGCAGGAGGATGAAGAGGGAAGGAATGATGATAGTTGAGAAGATGACAATAGTAGTGATAATGCTGGTTGTGGTAGTGATGGTAATATTATACACGTAACATTAATGGTTGCCCTTCGTGTGCGAGGATGGCCGGCTCTAGAGCAACCTAGGCGTGAATTTGTTTAAGGTGTAAGAATCTGTCGCCAACACCACAACCACACCCTAAGTTAACGAGTTGTATGTCCCAGTTTCAATGAATACTCCGAGAAGACCGGACAACTCGGCAACTGCACTGGCTAACCATTATTCCAGAATAAGATCCGCAAATCGATTAACATCCAGGTTCCCATATACTGGTAAATAGAAAGCCAAATGACGTAAAAAAATAATGCTCATAGTTTCACTCCGTCCGGGAATCGAACAGGGGTCCACTCGCTTGCTAGGCGAGTATGCTGACTATTACACCACAGGTTGCCAAAATCACGTTTAGTAAAAATTTTTTTTTTTTTTTCGTGCTGGTCAAGCCCCGACCAGAGGTTAGCTAGACCCCCGGACAACTCTTTCGGAGCTTGACCAGCACGTGGTATTGGTAATATTATTTGGACTTGATTATATGTTACAAATTCACTTGTGAGTTTTTCAATGTTTTGTTTTGTATAATATTTACTTATTCTAAGCTAAATGTTAACAAATAAATGACTTAAATAATACGAAAACAAAAAAATAAAAGCGGAACTCCACCTAATATATACTGTATGTTACACTAAATAGGGATAATTGGCCATTAGTGATAACTTCTATGTATTTGTCTTTTCTAGAAGCTTTTGACTGGCCATAAACGATCCTGTAGATCATAAATATACATATAAATGAATACCTTCATGCATAATGTAACCTGACCAGACCTAACCTAACTTAACCTAATGTAGCCTAACCTAACCTAACATAACCTAACGTAATCTAGCCTTCTTCTTCTTCTTCTTCTTCTTGTTCTTGTCCTCCTCCTCCTCCTCCTCCTCCTCCTCCTCCTCCTCCTCTGCATTATACCATCATCAACTAAATTAAAATTCAAACGCCTTAACCTTACACACTGTGACCCTGGGTTGGAGAGGGGGGATGGGGGAGGGCTGGGGAAGACTCACCTAAATCACCCAGCAGGCGCTTTGTGACACCCATCAAGTGACCTTTGGGTGGGGCAGTTTTCTCGCCAGATCTAGACCAGTGGGCAGTGTTAACCCCCAAAGGTCACCGAGCAGGAGTGACCTTTGGGAAGTTTTGGGATTATAAATAGTGTTGTAGGAGGTGGTGGTGGAGGTGGTAGGTTCGTGAAGTCCTTGGTGGTGGTGGTTTGTTGAAGAGGGTCTGTTTTTTTATTGTTTTTATGTTTGTTTGATTGTTTTTATGTATGTTTGTTTGTTTTACTGTTTGTTTGTTTGTTTGTTTTATTGTTTGTTTGTTTTGTTTAATTCTTCGTTTGTTCGTTTTATTGTTTGATTGTTTGTTTGTTTTTTGTTTGTTGGTATGTTTGTTTGTTTTATTGTTGTTTTAGAATGATGTTTTGTGGTGTGTGTGTTTTGTGTTGTGTTGTTGCCTTGTTTTTGTTTGTAGCGATATGTTGTTTGTTGTGATTTGTTGTGTGTTTGAGAGAGAGAGAATATCAGCGAATTTCAATACTATATATTTACCAACAACTTTGTCATATGTCTTTTAATCACAGTGAACCCAGGGACTCTCTCTCTCTCTCTCTCTCTCTCTCTCTCTCTCTCTCTCTCTCTCTCTCTCTCATGATAAAAAACTGATCGGCTTGTGCCTGTGGTTCTTGTTTGTGTTTTAATTGTTAATTTAATACAACTTTTTATCTTATTTCTAATTTCTACTGTTGTTCCAGCCACATGTCGTATTGTTAATAATAATAATAATAATAATTATAATAATAATAATACGGTAATAATAATTAATAAAAATAATGATGATAATAATAATAATTGAGACGATAATTATTAAAATATGGAGGCAGGAGGATGAAGAGGGAAGGAATGATGATAGTTGAGAAGATGACAATAGTAGTGATAATGCTGGTTGTGGTAGTGATGGTAATATTATACACGTAACAGTAATGGTTGCCCTTCGTGTACGAGGATGGCCGGCTCTAGAGCAATCTAGGCGTGAATTTGTTTAAGGTGTAAGAATCTGTCGCCAACACCACAACCACACCCTAAGTTAACGAGTTGTATGTCCCAGTTTCAAAGAATACTCCGAGAAGACCGGACAACTCGGCAACTGCACTGGCTAACCATTATTCCAGAATAAGATCCGCAAATCGATTAACATCCAGGTTCCCATTTACTGGTAAATAGAAAGCCAAATGACGTAAAAAAATAATGCTCATAGTTTCACTCCGTCCGGGAATCGAACAGGGGTCCACTCGCTTGCTAGGCGAGTATGCTGACTATTACACCACAGGTTGCCAAAATCATGTTTAGTAAAATTTTTTTTTTTTTTTTTCGTGCTGGTCAAGCCCCGACCAGAGGTTAGCTAGACCCCCGGACAACTCTTTCGGAGCTTGACCAGCACGTGGTATTGGTAATATTATTTGGACTTGATTATATGTTACAAATTCACTTGTGAGTTTTTCAATGTTTTGCTTTGTATAATATTTACTTATTCTAAGCTAAATGTTAACAAATAAATGACTTAAATAATACGAAAACAAACAAATAAAAGCGGAACTCCACCTAATATATACTGTATGTTACACTAAATAGGGACAATTGGCCATTAGTGATAATTTCTATGTATTTGTCTTTTCTAGAAGCCTTTGACTGGCCATAAACGATCCTGTAGATCATAAATATACATATAAATGAATACCTTCATGCATAATGTAACCTGACTAGACCTAACCTAACTTAACTTAATCTAGCCTAACCTAACCTAACGTAATCTAGCCTTCTTGTTCTTGGTCTTGTTCTTCTTGTTATTGTTCTTGTTCTTCTTGTTCTTGTTCTTGTTCTTGTTCTCCTCCTCCTCCTCTTCCTTCTCCTCCTCCTCCTCCACTGCATTATACCATCATCAACTAAATTAAAATTCAAACGCCTTAACCTTACACACTGTGACCCTGGGTTGGAGAGGGGGGATGGGGGAGGGCGGGGGAAGACTCACCTAAATCACCCAGCAGGCGCTTTGTGATATCCAACAAGTGACCTTTGGGTGGGGGCAGTTTTCTCGCCAGATCTAGACCAGTGGGCAGTGTTAACCCCTAAAGGTCACCGAGGCAGGAGTTACCATTGGGAAGTTTTAGGATTATAAATAGAGTTGTAATGAGGTGGTGGTGGAGGTGGTAGGTTAGTGAAGTCCTTGGTGGTGGTGGTTTGTTGAAGAGGGTCTGTTTTTTTATTGTTTTTGTTTGTTTGATTGTTTTTATGTATGTTTGTTTGTTTTACTGCTTGTTTGTTTGTTTTATTGTTTGTTTTGTTTTATTCTTCGTTTGTTCGTTTTATTTTTTGATTGTTTGTTTGTTTTATTGTTTTTGTTTGTTTTATTGTTTGTTTTTTAGAATGATGTTTTTTGTGGTGTCATTATTGTTTGTGTTGTGTTGTTGCTTGCTTGTTTGTTTGTGATGTGTTGTTTGTTTGTGGTTGGTGTGTGTGTGAGAGAGAGAGTATCAACACAATTTCCATACCATATATTTACCAACAACTTTGTCATAACGTAACAGTGAGCCAGGGACTCTCTCTCTCTCTCATGATAAAAAACTGATCGACTTGTACCTGTGGTTCTTGTTTGTGTTTTAATTGTTAATTTAATACAACTTTTTATCTTATTTCTAATTTCTACTGTTGTTGCAGCCACATGTTGTATTGTTAGTAATAATAATAATAATAATACGGTAATAATAATAATAAAAATAATGATGATAATAATAATTTTTGAGACGATAATTATTAAAATATAGAGGCAGGAGGAGGAAGAGGGAAGGAATGATGATAGTTGAGAAGATGACAATAGTAGTGATAATGCTGGTTGTGGAAGTGATGGTAATATTATACACGTAACAATAATGGTTGCCCTTCGTGTACGAGGATGGCCGGCTCTAGAGCAACCTAGGCGTGAATTTGTTTAAGGTGTTAGAATCCGTCGCCAACACCACAAGCACACCCTAAGTTAACGAGTTGTATGACGTGAAGGTTACTAGTGTGCCCTGAAGAATGCAGTGATGGTTAGGGAAACACTGAGTAACACTGAGTCCGTTTATTGTGGATGAGAGAAATACAAGTGGTGACCAGCGTGTGTCAAGCACGGCTCACACAGTCAGACTGAGGCTGCCTTGCCAAATGGCAGCCTCGGGGCAATGTTGCCACATAACACGTGCAGTGTTGCCACGTGATTATATATATAAATGCTACTCGGCACAGTAGCTTATGTACAGGGTTGCTACTCGGCACAGTAGCTTATG
>NW_024727639.1:0-14289 GCF_018991925.1 Homarus americanus
CACAGTATGGATGGGTTGAGTGTGGAAGGAGCTGAGGTATATTCTGTACATAAAATATTTACTACTATACCTTATGACATACTATGTATCAATTTTATTGTTTATTATAGCAATTTTGATCATTTGTGATGTATGCAATTTGAAATTTGTTCAAATTAGGCCAACCTTGCACAGTACTCACTAAATCATTTAACTCAAAACCACAATAGTGTGGAATAAAGTGTTAAAGAGCGGTCCAATAAATATGGCAGTAGTGTAAGTTTGAAACAAAGATTTATGTTGTACATTTGTATTCAGTTTTTAGCAAATGATCACCAAATATTCAAGTTTTTCATGTTTATTCCACACATCTGTGACTTTCAGAAATATGGCCACAGTGGGATACCAATAAGCACAAATATGTGAGGTTAGCCTGTACTGTATATCACTAAATAGATTATAGTCTTCCTCCTAATATATCACTAAATATATTATAGTATTCCTCCTAATACAGTATAGCACTAAATATATTATAGTCTTCCTGCTACCAACAGTAATATCTCTGTTAGCTGGAATCCATCAAACCCAGAACTCTCCAATAACCAAAATTGAAATTTTCTCGGAAAATCATTCCCAAAACTTGGATTTTCTGGAAAATTCCAACTTTTGGAACAAATTTCCGAGGGGCACATTTTCCAGAAAATTATCAAAAGATTTTCCCAATACCTGGAAAATTCCGGGGATGGGAAATATTTTTCCAGTTTCGAGAGATGACATAATGGGCAATTTCTGGAACTTCCGAGAACATTTTTCGGTTACCAGGAAAATTCTGGGGACGAGGGATTTTTTTTCCGGCTTCGAGAGAGTCGTCTCATTCCCAGAAATGCCCTGCACCAAATGTTCTGGCTAATGGAGATATCTCTCTATAACTACAGTAAATAGATAACAGAGTCTTCCTCCTAAATATAACACAGGTTAACAGAACCATCTTACACACAGCAAACAGAAGTAACGAATGAACCTGTCAATTTAGCCACTTGTTATAAAATATCATGAATCATTAATCCATATACCATATACCGTGTAAGCTGTGGTCAAGCAAGAACAAGTGGATATCTGAAATTATCCGTGCCAGGTTTGCCCATCGATTCTAAACTCATCCAATAAATAAATCCCCTCACCCCTTACTTCACAACACTGGGAGAGGATTTAAGTTAATACAAAAAGAGGATTTACAGTAATCCTGTCTATATAATCTCAAGGGAAGATTTAATAATACTAACAGATATATAGTTAAGGTCAACACAAAAAAGGAGAAGTTTTAAACTCATCTTTATAAATACTAGGATTAAATATACTAGTTTGTCTTCAATGAAAATATCCTGAAAAAAAAGGCTAATTCTGGTACATGATAATTATTCTTAATCTCTCCCTCAATTGCACTTCACACTTACCAAATGTCTCACTGTATGCACATACTTTCCCCTACCTTCTCATTAAGTCACTCACCTAAGCTCCATATATCAGCTACACAGTCGTAACCTATTTCCTGAATCACTTCCGGGGCCATCCAAAAAGGAGTTCCTATCACAGTGTTTCTTTTGGCCATTGTGTCCTGTAAAGGTGCAAAATATTAAACAAATAACTCATCTTAAATACAAACAATTCAGAGGCTACCCTGAACACACTTTTAAAGCATAAACATATAGGACAATTTTTCCCTACTCTTCAATGACCATGCACACCCAGTTTAGCAACACACCCATGGGGCAGTCATTCTATATCTGCCGTTACCAGTCAGAAAGCGAGTTAACAAAGGTAGAGTACAGTCGGCAACATCCTCGAGTGTAACTGACATAGCACAAGTGAATGGTCTTGGCCAACACCTCACTGCAACATTCCATAGCTTTGCCAACACCAACATGATTTATTAGACAGTTGAATATAACTCATTCGGACAGGTGGGAGTCTGGTAGCCAAGGTTAACACAAGAGGAGTTGGAGGGTTTTACCCCTGATACCTGTTTACGAGTTCACAGTCTTCCTCCTAAGACTTTAACCTCTTGTGTATGGGTCCTCCTCCGAGCTGAATACTGTATAATCGTTTAATTAAAATATCAAAGTGGCATCCCCATAGAGAAGAGGTTAAGGTCAAAACACATGTCGATGTAAAATTCCCAACGTCCACTTCTTCAGTCACAGAAAATTTTGCCAAAGATAAAAAATAATTCCCAATAAAAATATAATTATTAAAGAAAGAAGTTTGAAACACTGATGCATTACATTTCTGGTGTGATAAAAGAATAATGTTAGTAAAGTAAATTTTTCTTTTCTACATTCTAAAAATAAAACTGCTATACAATCCCTTACATGGAGAGTGTAGAAACACCAAGGACAAATCATAAAACAAAGTCCATTAATACAACACAGCTAATATACAACTCCAGTTTATATCAAGTTACTGTACTGTATATATGGTGTGGGAGGTGAGGGCAAGTGACCATCACTCGCTCTTAGGGATAACTTACGAGGGTTAAAATATCAACTTAATAATGTACTGTATATGTCTTGTGATAACACCAAGTAACCTCATCATAGTGTCACTTCAGTCCACAGTTTCTCTTTATGTAATTTGTAACTAAAGAATATTTCATTAATATTAGAGAAGTGAATTTTCCAATAATTATCGACCACAAGGAAAGAAAAAATAATCAGCTCAAATATATACAAATACTGTACAATATAAGCACAAAAAAGTTAAATAAATTAAAAATGTATAAAGTCAAACAATATAAAAAAAAATTAGTAAACAAATGACAACTACAGCATATATTTACCGACAGTTGACCCGCCACTCCAAAGTCGGCTAATTTGGCATGACCTTGAGTGTTGAGTAAGATATTTCCGGCTTTAATATCCCGGTGAATTTTCCGTCTAAGGTGGAGGTACTCTAGACCACGCAAGGTGTCGTATATTACAGTCGCTATTTCCTCTTCAGTGAGTGTCTTCTTCCGTAGCCTCATGATGTCAGATACTGAACCAGCACCACAGTACTCCATTACGATCTGGAAATAATAGGATACTTATCAATACCATGGTTGTAATGTAAATGCGGTCCAGATGATTAAACCCCTATTGCTAACCTAACAAAACCTAACCTAACCTAATACAGTACAACCAAACAAGACCAACACAACCGAACTTAACTTAACACAACCTAACCTAACCTAACCTAACCTAACCTAACCTAACCTAACCTAACCTAATCTACCTTAACCTCTAGCTTCCTTGAGAGCCGATCCATGGCAGTTGTTGTCGAGGGATCAATCTCTCGCTCTTTCTCTACCAATAATGGTGTCCCACAGGGTTCTATTCTTTCACCTACTCTCTTCCTTCTTTTTATCAATGATTTACTTCACACTACAACTAATTCTCTCCATCCTTACATGGATGATTCTACTCTTTACTCTTCTTCACATTTTTCCCTTCCTCCTAAATCTCAAACTAGATCTGTTTCTAGAGCTGATATCATTACATCTATCAATGCGGATCTGTGCAGCATCTCTGAATGGGGAGGTACAAACTTGGTTAAATTAAATAGTAATAAAACTCAGTATTTACCAATTACACTTTCTAAATTAGATGATCTACCACCAATTACATTTCAGGACGCTATCATTCTGCCAAATCCCGAAATAAATATGCTAGGCCTCACCATTTCCTCCAATATGTCCTGGAAATCACACATCCTTAATATAGCTAAAGCTGCCTCCCGAAAGTTGGGAATGCTGTACAGATGCCGTAGCCACTTCACTCCTGAGCAGTTGCTCCAAGTATATAAGGGATTCATTCGTCCTAACTTGGTGTACTGCTCTCATATCTGGGGTGGCTCTTCTTCTGTCCAACTGTTAGATAGGGTGGAATCAAAGGCATTTCGTCTTATTAACTCTCCTCCTTTAGTCGACAATCTCTCTTCCCTTTCTCTTCACCACAATGTTGCTTCACTCTCTCTCTCTTACAGGTACTTTAACGAGCAATGTTCGGTGGATTTGGCATCCTGTGTACCGCCGGCAAGGCCGTGGGCTCGTAACATATGCCTTCCTACCATGGCCCACCATTTCTCTGTGGATGTCAGTCATACTAGAATAACCCGTTATAGTGTATCCTTCCTTAATCACACAGCCAAACTGTGGAATGCTCTGCCTTCTTCTGTGTTTCCATACTTATACAATCTGTCTCACTATAAAAAGCTGGTTTTCCAGCATCTTCGTGGTGTAGATTAACACAATATAACCTTTTTCTTCGCTATTTTTAATTTCTTTCTGTTCTTATTTTTTTTGCCCCCCAGGCCCTATTGTGGGTCATTCGACCTGTGCCCAAGCGGGCTAATTCCCGTATAAAAAAAACCCACACAATATAGATTTAAATACAAACAAAGTCCCAACAGCTAACACCCACCAATCAGGGACACCTACAGCTAACAACCCACCAAAAATGGCCACCTACAGCCAACACCCACTAATCAGGCCCACCTACAGCTAACACCCACCAATCAGGGACATCTACAGCCAACACCCACCAATCAGGACCACCTACAGCCAACACCCACCAATCAGGGACACCTACAGCTAACACCCACCAATCAGGGCCACCTACAGCTAACACCCACCAATCAGGCCCACCTACAGCTAACACCCACCAAACATGGCCACCTACAGCTAACACCCACCAATCAAGGGACACCCACCAATCAGGGACACCTACAGCAACACCCACCAATCAGGACCACCCACAGCTAACACCCACCAATCAGGCCCACCTACAGCTAACACCCACCAATCAGGGCCACCTACAGCTAACACCCACCAATCAGGCCACAGCTAACACCCACCAATCAGCTAAGCACCCACCAATCAGGGCTACACACCCACCAATCAGGGCCACCTACAGCTAACACCCACCAATCAGGGACACCTACAGCCACCAATCTGGCACCACCAATCAGGGCCACCTACAGCTAACACCCACCAATCAGGGACACCTACAGCCACCCACCAATCAGGGACACCACAGCAGGGCAGCAACACCCACCAATCAGGCCCACCTGGCTAACACCCCACCCACAGCTAACACCCACCAATCAGGGCCACCTACAGCTAACACTCCACCAATCAGAGCCACCCCACAGCTAACACCCACCAATCAGGGACACCTACAGCTAACACCCACCAATCAGGCCACCTACAGGGCCACCTACAGCCAACACCCACCAATCAGGGACACCACAGCTAACACCCACCAATCACACCTACAGCTAACACCCACCAATCAGGGCCACCTACAGCTAACACCCACCAAACAGGGACACCTTAACACCCACCAATCAGGGACACCTACACAAACACCCACCAATCAGGGCCACCACAGCTAACACTCCACCAAACTACCTACAGCTAACACCCACCAAATCAGGGGACACCTACAGCTAACACCCACCAATCAGGGCCACCTACAGCTAACACCCACCAATCAGGCCCACCTACAGCTAACACCCACCAAAAATGGCCACCTACAGCCAACACCCACCAATCAGGGACATCTACAGCCAACACCCACCAATCAGGGACACCTACAGCTAACACCCACCAATCAGGGACATCTACAGCCAACATCCACCAATCAGGACCAAGGTTATAGAAACTTACCCATAAGTCAGAATCCTTGAAGTAGGAGCCGTAGTATTTGACAACATGATGGGAGTCACACTGCTGCATGATGGAAATTTCCTTAATTATCTCCTGAAGGTCAGTGTCAATAGGCACCTGCTTGATGGCCAGCACCTGCCCTGACTCTTTGTGGAGTGCCTTGTATACGCTGCCATAGGACCTGCAACCAAAACAAGGGTATATTAGAATATAACCAAAACAAGGGTATATCAGATTATGAAACATTATATATAGTATACTAATACCTATATACTGTACAGCGACCATCTAAGTTACAGTATATATGATTATGAAACATTGTAATAACAGTGTAAAATAATAATAATAATAAACGGTTTATTGAAAAAGTTTGCAGCTCGAAGGCTGAAAATATACATTGGACATAAATGACTTATTACATACATTGGTGGTTTAACAAAAGCCTTCATTAGAGAAAGGTGAAGGAACATACAGTGAACATACAGATTAATGTTTACACACGTAGAACATGTGAGCTGAGGTGTTGAACAGCAGACACGTAGTGTAGTAACTCCCTCACAGATGGCGTTATGAGGGGGCATCACGTGGTGTAGTAGTTCCCTCACAGGTGGTGTTATGAGGGGCTTGACGTGATGTAGTAATTTCCTCACAGATGATGTTACGAGGGGCCTGATGATGTAGCAATTCCCTCACAGATGGTATGAGGGGCCTGATGGTGTAGGAATTCTCACAGATGGTGTTATGAGGGGCCTGATGGTGTGTAGCAATTCCTCACAGATGTGCAAGTGAGGGACCTGATGGTGTACCAGCTCCCCAGGTGTGGTGCTATGAGGGGCCTGATGTGTGCAATACTAGTCTCTGAGGTGGTAAGGAGGGACCTGGATGTGGTGTAGCAATTCTGCTAGAGGTGCTATGAGGGCCTGATGTGAAAATGTAGTTCCCTCACAGGTGGTGTTATGAGGGGCTTGACGTGGTGTAGTAATTCCCTCACAGATGGTGTGCTAAGGAGAATTTTGATGTGGTGTACCAGTTCTCACAGGTAAAAGGGTGAGGCCCATGTGGAGTACTAGTTCCCTCACAGGTGGTGCTGTGAGGGGCCTGATGTGGTGTAGTAACTCCCTCACAGATGGTGTATGAGGGGCCTGATGTGGTGTAGTAATTCCCTCACAGATGGTGTATGAGGGGCCTGATGTGGTAGTAATTCCCTCACAGATGGTGTATGAGGGGCCTGATGTGATGTAGTAATTCCCTCACAGATGGTGTATGAGGGGCCTGATGTGGTGTAGTAATTCCCTCACAGATGGTGTATGAGGGGCCTGATGTGGTGTAGTAATTCCCTCACAGATGGTGTAAGGAGGGGCCTGAGGGGTAGTAGTTCCTCACGACAGATGTGATGTGTGTGGTAATGGTCCCACAAATGGTGTATGAGGGCCTGATGTGGTGTAGTAGTTCCCTCACAGATGGTGTATGAGGGGCCTGATGTGGTGTAGTAGTTCCCTCACAGATGGTGTTATGAGAGGCCTGATGATGTACTAGTTCCCTCACAGGTGGTGTTATGAGGGGCCTGATGTGGTGTACTAGTTCCCTCACAGATGGTGTATGAGGGGCCTGATGTGGTGTAGTAATTCCCTCACAGATGGTGTTATAAGGGGCATCACATGGAGTAGTAATTCCTTCACGGATGGTGTTATGAGGGGCATCATGTGGTGTAGTAATTCCCTCGCAGGTGTTATGAGGAACTTCACATGATGCTGTAGCAACTTATTCACTATGTGGTGTCGTGCATAATGGGGACACCACGTGGTCCGTTGTCACAGGAATTCACTCACTCAAGTGGGTGAGGTGTGGTCCCAGGCCTCTCTATCATGGAGTCTCAGGGGAATTATCACTGGGTACCTGGGACCTCACTGTGTGAAGGTTAGCGTGGCTCAGACTCAATTGCCAAGTTGTTTTTCACTGACTTAAGCATTGTTCACCACTATTCAACACTGGTTCCATTCCTTCCCCAAATGAAATAGTAACTTCTGGCGAGAACTTGTTGATATTCCGGTGGGGAGGAGGGTTCAGGGGAGGGAGTTGGTATGGGCCAACATAACAGTTGACCTGGCTGCTGCTGAGCAGCGCCAGGTGCATCTGACCCGTCGGTGGTCAAGGATGAAGTGTGTGTGTGTGCTAATGCCCATACAATTGTGGCAGTCATGATTAAATTGCAGAGAAAATCATCTCAAAACACTGAGGACACGAGAGATTAATCTAACATATCTTTAATTGTCCAATAAAACAAAAACAAAAACAAAAAAAAAGAGAAAGAGAAAAAGAGAGAGAGAGAGAGAGAAAGAGAAAGAGAGAGAGAGAAAGAGAGAGAGAGAGAGAAAGAGAGAGATGACAATGTATATAAGAAAATAAGAAGTCTGCAATAGGCCGGTTGGCATGTGCATGGCAGCTATCTAGCCTCCTTTTAAAATTTTCCAGCATTCCAGCACTTACTACAAAGTTGCTGAGCTTGTTCCACTCGTCCACCACCCTATTTGTGAACCAGTTCCATCCTATCTCCCTCCTAAACCTAAACTTATCCAACTTAAATCCGTCCTCAGTTGTGTTCTGACCTCACTAGGGGAAAGGTCATGGCAGGGTTAGCTCCCGAGGGATAATTATCAGATATGACCAGCGCTATGTGTGGTCTGGGGTCTGCCAGTTTGTTGGCCAAGCTGGAATGGGCCATGGAAGAATTGGAGAGGGCCAAGGAAGAAATAGAGAGGGCCACGTTGGAGAACCTGAAATTAAAAGAAGAGATGGCGAGATTGAAGGGGGAGGCGGGACAGGGAAAGCCAGTGTCTGACGAAAATCCAAGAGAATGGAAGGTTGTAAGGAGAGGGAAGACCAAACTGGTGATGAAGAAACACACCAAGGATACGTCAGCAACGACATCAGCAGCTAAGTGTACCAACTCGTTCAGTCCCTTGATAGACGAATTGGACGTTAGTACAGTCAGGGACAGGGCTGACAAGGAAGGTATAAACACTTTAATTGTTGGTGACTCACAGGTAAGGTACTTGGACAGGGCTTTTTGTGGTAAAAACATAAATAGGATGAGGGTGTGTTTGCCAGGGGCTGGGGTGGGGGATATAGTTGACAGGATGGACAATAACTTGTCTGGTAATGGGAACAAACCCATTATCTGCCTCAGTGCAGGAGGCAATGATATTGGTCGGTGTAGGAGTGAGGAGCTTCTTGATAAGTTCAAGACAGCTATAGATCGTATTAGGACTAAGGGAGGGATCCCTATCATATGTGGTGTCCTGCCTAGAAGGAGAGTTGGCAGTGAATGGTTGTCAAGGGCAGTTGGTGTAAACGACCGTCTTGACAGATATTGCAAGTCAATATCAGTCCCATTCAAGACAACTGGGACAACTTCTACGGCAGAAGGGACCTTTATGCTAGGGATGGGGTGCACCTGTCTAGGGACGGAGTAGCAACCCTGGCTGGGGCTCTAGAGGGGGCAGTTCAAAAGATATCGAAGTCTTTAAACTGCTAGGGGAACATATGAGCACAGGGGTGGAGGAGACTGCAGTGGGAGCGGGTAAACAAAGTGAAAGATTACAGGGAAATAGTGTTAGGAATGATGACAAAACTAAATTAGACGGAGTTTAAAACTAAACGCGGTAAGGGGAGGACTCAGAACACGACTAACTTAAATGTATACTACGCGAACAGTAGAAGTATGAGAAACAAAATGGATGATATTAGGGCCTTGGTATGTGCCGAAAAAATCGATATAATAGCATTCACTGAAACATGCATCAACCTAGACACACGTGAGTTACCGGTCGAATACCAAATTGCGGGTTACAAACTGTTCCATACCGACAGGAAGACCAGGAAAGGAGGCGGAGTAGCAATCTATGTTAGGGATAATCTGAAGAGTGAAATAAATAAGGAAATAAAAACTGAGCGGAATACAGAAACAATTTGGATAGAATTAATCGACGGTAGGGAGAAATTAATCACAGGAGTAATATATAAACCTCCCAATCTTGATAGTCAATGAGCGACTTATCTGGGATGAAATGCGCAGGGCTTCCATACACAACAAAGTCTGTATAGTAGGCGACTTTAACCTTGGCCAAATAGATTGGACTGACCTTACAGGTAACTCAGAATCAGAGGATTTTCTCGAGACGATCCAGGACTATTTTCTAAGTCAACATATAACCAAACCCACACGGGGTAATAAGATACTCGATTTAGTTTTGTCAAACAGAGAAAACCTCATTAGCAGTGTCGAGGTAGGGAACGAACTTGCAAACAGCGATCACAAAGAAATTAGATTCCAGTTAGATTTTCAGGGCAGACGTAAAGAAAATTCCACTAAAGTACCAGATTTCAGAAGGGCAAACTTTGATAGTTTAAAGAGGCAGCTGAGAGAGGGGGTGTCGCGCTTGGCCGTGAACCTGACAGATGACACCGACCTGATAACGAGATCTGAGATTGCCGAGTTCCACGACAATTTAAATAGTGAGTTACTTAATGCACAAAGGCAGAACATACCATACAAAAAACTCAGATCAGACAACAATGACCCTAAATGGATAAATAATTATTTAAAGAACATCATTGGCCAAAGGAAGGCTATAGGTAAAAGGATAAATCATGGCGAAATTTACCTCCAGGATTATTATAATTTATTGGCAAGTAGGGTTAAAACCGAGATAAGGAAAGCCAAGAGGAATAATGAGGTAAGGATAGCAAGGGAGGAGAAGACAAACCCCAAAGGATTCTACCAAATGTATCAAACTAAAACACGAGAAACGATTGGACCAATACGGTCAGACACCGGCGAGCTCGCTGATAACAACAGAGAAATGAGCAATAATTTGAATAAATATTTTTCAACAGTTTTCACCACCGAAAATTTAAACATGATACCCGAGGCACCGACTCAATTCAGAGATAGTGAAGAAAACAAATTAAGCGAGATAGTAGTGACTAGTAACGATGTTAGTCAGCAAATAGACAAACTAAAGCCTAATAAGTCACCTGGTCCCGATGAGATATTTGCCAGAGTATTAAAGGAATGTAAGGAAGAGCTTAGTATGCCCTTAGTAAAGTTGTTTAACATGTCCTTAAAAACAGGTGTAGTACCAGAATCCTGGAGGATAGCGAATGTAATACCGATTTTCAAGAAGGGGATAGATCACTATCCTCTAACTACCGCCCAATCAGTCTAACATCAAGAGTAGGCAAATTACTGGAAGCAATCATTTCAAACTCTATTCGAAATCACCTGGAGAAGCACCGATTGATCAATGATTCCCAGCATGGCTTCATAAGCGGAAGTTCATGTCTAACTAATCTATTAACATTCTTTTCATCAGTTTTTGAATCGGTGGACGAGGGGCACAATTATGATGTGGTATATCTCGACTTTGGCAAAGCCTTCGACAGAGTCCCCCACGAAAGACTAATTAGAAAGGTAGAAGCACATGGCATCAAAGGTAATATCCTTAAATGGATTAGGGCGTGGTTACAGGACAGGAAACAGCGAGTGAGCATTAATGGCACTAAGTCCCATTGGAGCAACCTCACAAGTGGAGTTCCCCAAGGCTCAGTACTTGGACCATTATTATCTATTATATACATAAACGACAGAGATATCGGCATAGACAGCAACATAAGCAAATTTGCTGATGACACTAAAATAGGACGTGTTATTAAATCTGATGAAGACTCCACAAAACTACAGGAAGATCTAAACAAATTTTTCGAATGGTCTGAAAAATGGCAGATGAAATTCAACGTGGACAAATGTAAAGTACTCAGTATAGGAGATGTAAACAGGGAAACCAGATACCAGATGAACAACGATGCCATAGAGAAATCCGACTGCGAGAGAGATTTAGGAGTAATGATAAGTAGGAACCTTAAGCCAAGTAAACAATGTGTTTTTGCTCGTAACAAGGCTAATAAAGTACTTGGTTTCATACAAAGGAGTGTTAGTTACAAGACTAGCGAGGTCATCCTAAAACTGTATCTTGCTCTTGTGAGACCACACCTGGATTACACAGTTCAGTTCAGTTCTGGTCACCGTATTACAGAATGGATATAGAATCCTTGGAAAGAATTCAGAGGAGAATGACAAGACTAATCCTGGGCATTAGGAACCTTGAGTATAGAGACAGATTAAAGAATCTTAATTTGTACTCCCTCGAGAGACGTAGAGCAAGGAGCGACCTGATGGAGGTGTATAAGTGGAAGGCAGGGCTAAACAAAGGGGACATTACAAAGGTACTCAAACTATCCAACCAGGAGCAAACTCGTAACAATGGTTTTAAATTAGACAAATTTAGATTTAGGCGTGAAATAGGTAAACACTGGTTTGGAAACAGTAGTGGATGAATGGAACAAGTTACCAAATATCATCAGTAACTGGAATACGCTGAATAGCTTCAAATATAGGTTGGATGCTTATATGAGCAATAGGGGTTGGGTGTAAACGGGACTGCCCAGTATGGGCCAATAGGCCTGCTGCAGTTTCCTCCATTCTTATGTTCTTATGTTGCTTAGAGTCCTATCCTGCTCGGATATTATAAGAACTTTATCTATATCCCCTTTATTGATTCCTTTCACCCACTCAAATACTTCTATCATATCTCCCCGCACTCTTTGTCTTTCTAGGGAATGCAAGTTTAGTTTCTTTAATTTATCTTGATATGGAAGGTTTCTAAATCCCGGAATCGTTTTCGTCATTCTTCGCTGCACCGACTCTAGTGAACTGATATCCATTCTATAATAAGGGCACCAGAACTGAGCAGCGTAATCGAGGTGCAGCCTGACTAGCGCAAGATATAGTTACAATATGACCTCCGCACTCTTATTACTTACGCTTCTAGATATAAAACCTAATACTCTGTTTGCCTTATTTCGAACATTAACGCACTGTTTTCCAGGCCGTAGGTCCGGGCTTACAAGTACCCCTAAGTCTCTTTCACAAGTCGACTTCTTTAGGTTGATGTTAAGGCTGTATACATTTATAGTATTTGTTCTTCTAATATTAAGTACGCTGCACTTGCTGGTGTTGAATATCATTTGCCATTTTTATGACCACTCCTGCAGTTTATTCAAATCCTCCTGTAGTGCATTTGCATCCTGCCCTGAATTAATCTACCGCCCTATTTTGGTGTCATCCACAAACTTGCTTATGTCACTGCTGATCCCAGTATCTAGATCGTTTATGTCGATTATGAACAAGAGTGGGCCCAGTACTGACCCCTGGGGAATCCCACTGGTTACACTGCCCCACTCAGATTTAACACCATCTACGCTGACCCTCTCTGTTCTATCGGTGAGCCACGATTTTATCCAATTTAAAACTTTCCCCTCGATACCATGAGCCTTAACTTTTCTCAGAAGCCTCTGATGTGGTACTCTGTCAAACGCTTTGCTAAAGTCTAAGTAAATAGCATAGTAATTTTTGTCATTATCTACTACCTCGAAGACTTTCCTAAAAAACGACAGCCGATTTGTTAGACAAGATTTTTCCCTTTGTTATCCCATGTTGAGAGTCGTAGATTAATTTGCTTTTCTCTAAATGCGATCGGTTGCTATTTGCTATAATTGATTCAAGAAATTTTCCCACTACTGACGTCAAACTAATCGGCCGGTAATTTGACGCTGATGCTCTGTCTCAACACACAGTTTCGATTTTGTTTTAACGTACAGCGTGACGCTTTCCAAGTTACCATACACACTGCGATAGGCTACAAAACGCTATGGCATTTAAATTGCAGGATGCTGGTTGAGATACTCTGTCAGTACTGCGTCAGACCCCCCGCGTTAGTCACTCCTTATGAAACAAAACTAACGTAACACAACCCATAAAATAGGACTCAACTTAACCTAACCAAACCTGTAATTTCTTAACCTCGCCAAACATAGTGTAACATAACCTGACTGTACTAAGACGTACTAGAGATTAGGGGTGTGTGTGTGTGTGTGTGTCGGAGGTAAAGTCATGTACTTCTGGCCAAAACAGGTATCGCAAATTCCCGCCAGTCATAAATATCTGACAGCCTGAATGAAGTCGTACTAGCTCCATAAACAGCTGACAGCCCGAGTAAAGAGTCTTACACAAGGAAACTTACGAGCTTAAAAGATAATAAGAGCTTCCGTTTTCCATCTTTTATCCCCATCAAATATTTCATACTTTTAGTGACTTTATGTGGTGAAGAGCGCCTACCTACCATGGTTTTACCGCTGGCTTAAGTTCCGGTGTGATGAAGCCTGGTGAGTGACGTAAAGAGAGTCCCCCCCCTCCCCCTCCACACACACAAAGCGTCTCCCTGCAGCTAGTGTTTATTCAAATACTCAACAACTCCCACTTGGCCTTGCTGATTCACGCACTAAAATCTTACCTAGATCAGTATGTGTGTGTGTGTGTGTGTGTGTGTGTCCTCAGTAATACAGGGCTCCTCCACATAAACACACCGCCAAGACTCACCCCTCTCCTAGTGTGTGTGTGTGTGTGTGTGTCCTCAGTAATACAGGGATCCTCCACATAAACACACCGCCAAGACTCACCCCTCTCCTAGTGTGTGTGTGTGTGTGTG
>NW_024727640.1:0-10000 GCF_018991925.1 Homarus americanus
GTGGTGTGTTATTGGTTTGGGTGTGTATTGGTTAGTGTTGTGTTATTGATTTGGTGTTGTATTTGTTGGTTTGTTGTGGTTTGGTATTGTGTTATTTGGTTAGTGGTGTGTTATTGGATTTGGTGTTGTTTATTTAGTTTGGTGTTGTGTTATTGGTTGGTGGTGTGTTGTGGTTAGTGTTGTGTTGTTGGTTGATGTTGTGTTTCTTGGTTGGTATTTATTTGTTATTGTTGGCAGTGTGTTATTAGTTGGTGTTGTGTTGGTGGAGTTGTGTTATTGGATGAGTGTTGTATTGTTGGTTAAGGTGTGTTGGTTGGTGTTGTGTTATTGTGGTTAGTGTTGTGTTGTTGGTTGGTGTTGTATTTATTGGTTGGTCGTGTGTTATTGGTTGGTGTTGTGTTGTTGGTTTGGTGTTGTGTGTTGTTGTGGTTGATGGTGTCATTTGGTGTTGTGTTATTTATTGGTTGGTGTTGTGTGTTGTTGGTTGGCGGTGTGTTGTTTGTTGGTGTTGTATTATTGGTTGGTGTTGTGTGTCATTGGTTGGTGTTGTGTTGTGGTTGGTGTTGTGTTATTGGTTGGTGTTGTGTTGTTGGTTGTTGTTGTGTGTGGTTGGTGTTGTATTTGTTGGTTTGATTGTTTGTGTTATTGGTTGGTGTTGTGTTGTTGGTTAGTGGTGTGTATTTATTGATTTGGTGCCTTTGGTTAGTGTTGTGTTATTGGATTTGGTGTTGTGTTATTGGTCAGTGGTGTGTTGTTGGTTGGAGTATTTGTGTTGTTGGTTAGTGGTGTGTTATTGGTTAGTGGTGTGTATTGGTTAGTGTTGTGTTATTGGTTGGTGTTGTATTCGTTTGGTGTTGTGTTTATTGTTGTGTTATTGGTTGGTGTTGTGTCATTGGTTGGTGGTGTGTTATTGGTTTGTGTTGTGTTGTGGTTGATGTTGTGTCATTGGTTGGTGTTGTGTTATTGGTTGGTGTTGTGCTATGGATTGGTGTTGTGTTATTGGTTGGTGTTGCTTGTATTGGTTGGTGTTGTGTTATTGGTTGGTGACGTGTTGTTGGTTGGTATTGTGTTGTGGTTAGTGTTGTATTTATTGGTTGGTTTTGTGTTATTAGTTGGTGTTGTTTTATTGGTTGGTGTTGTGTTATTGGTTGGTGTTGTGTTATTGGTTAGTATTGTGTGTTATTGGTTTTGTGTTGTGTTATTGGTTGATGTTGTATCTCATTGGATTTGGTGTTGTGTTATTGGTTGGTAATGTGCTATGGATTATTGTTGTGTTATTGGTTTTGGTGTTGCCTTATTGGTTGGTCTATTTTGTGTTATTGGTTGGTGACGTGTTGTGGTTTGGTATTGTGTTATTGGTTGGTGTTGTGTTATTGGTTGGTGTTGTGTTGGTTGGTGTTGTGTTATTGTGGTTGGTGTTGTGCTGTTGGTTGGTTTGTGTTTATTAGTTGATGTTGTTTTATTGGTTGGTGTTGTGTTATTGGTTGGTGGTGGTATTGGTTAGTATTGTGTTATTGGTTGGTGTTGTTATTGGTTGATGTTGTTATTGGTTGGTGTTGTGTTATTGGTTAGTGAATTATGTTATTGGTTGGTGTTGTGTTGTTGGATTTGAGTGTTGTGTTATTGGTTGGTGTTGTGTTATTGGTTAGTGGTGTGTTATTGATTGGTGTTGTGTTATTGGTTGGTGTTGTGTTATTGGTTGTTGTGTTATTGGTTGGTGTTGTGTTATTGGTTGGTGTTATTGGTTAGCGGTGTGTTGTTGTTGGTGTTGTATTATTGGTTGGTGTTGTGTCATTGGTTGGTGTTGTGTTATTATGCGTTGGTGTTGTGTTATTGGTTGGTGTTGTGTTATTGGTTTCGCGGTGTATTGTTATTTGTTGGTGTTTATTGTAGTTATATCATTGGTTGGGTGTTGTGTTATTGGTTGGTGTTGTGTTATTGGTTGAAATGTTGTGTTAGTTTGGTGTTGTGTTATTGGTTGATGTTGTGTTGTTGGTTGGTGTTGTGTTATTGGTTATTGGTGTGTTATTGGTTGGTGTTGTGTTATTGGTTGGTGTTGTGGTATTGGTTTGGTGTTGTGTTATTGGATTTGATTGTTGTGTTATTGGTTGTTATTGTGTTATTGGTTAGTGGTGTGTATTTATTGGTTGGTGTTGTGTTATTGGTTGGTGTTTGTGTGTACTAGTTTAGTGGTGTGTTATTGGTTAGTGTTGTGTTATTGGTTAGTGTTGCTGTTGTTGGTTGGGAATTGTTGTGTTGTGCGTTGTGATGTATTGGTTGGTGTTGTGTTATTGGTTGGAGTTGTGTTATTGGTTAGTGTTTGTATTGGTTAGCGGTGTGTTATTGGTTGGTGTTGTGTTGTTGGTTGGTGTTGTGTTATTGGTTGGTGTTGTGTTATTGGGTAGTCGTGTGTTATTGGTTGGTGTTGTGTTGTTGGTTGGTGTTGTGTTATTGGTTGGTGTTGTGTTATTGGTTGGTGTTTGTATTGGTTGGTGTTGTGTTATTGGTTGGCGGGTGTATTTATTTGTTGGTGTTGTATTGATGACCTGGTTACGAATTATTTGTGTCATTGGTTGGTGTTGTGTTATTGGTTGGTGTTGTGTTGTTATTGGTTGGTGTTGTGTTATTATTGATTGGTGTTGTGTTATTGGTTGGTGTTGTGTTGTTGGTTGGTGTTGTGTTGATGATTTGGTGTTGTGTTGTTGGTTGTTATTGTTATTGGTTAGTGGTGTGTTATTGATTGGTGTTGTGTTTATTGGTTAGTGTTGTATTTTATTGGTTGGTGTTGTGTGTTGTTGGTCAGTGGTGTGTTATTGGTTAGTGTTGTGTTATTGGACGTGGTGTGTTATTGGTTAGTGGTGTGTATTGGTTAGTGTTGTGTTATTGGTTGGTGTTGTGTTATTGGTTGGTGTTGTGTTGTTGGATGGTGTTGTGGTATTGGTTGGTGTTGTGTTGTTGGTTGATGTTGTGTCATTGGTTGGTGTTGTGTTATTGGTTGGTGACGTGTTATTGGACTGGTGTTGTGTTATTGGTCGGTGTTGTGTTATTGGTTGGTGTTGTGGTATTGGTTGGTGTTGTGTTGTTAGGTTAGTGTTGTGTCATTGGTTGGTGTTGTGTTATTGGTTGGTGTGTGTTTATTTAGTTGGTGTTGTGTTATTGGTTGGTGTTGTGTTATTGGTTGGTGTTGTATTATTGGTTGGTGTTGTGTTGTTGGTTGGTGTTGTTGTTGGTTGGTGTTATTATTTATTATGGTTTGGTGTTGTGTTATTTATTTAGATTTGTTGTGGTTGGTGTTTTGTTGTGGTTGGTGTTTTGTTGTTGGTTGGTGTTGTGTCATTGGTTAGTGAATTGTGTTGTGGTTTGTGTTGTTTTATTGGTTGATGTTGTGTCATTGGTTGGTGTTGTGTTGTTATTGGTTGGTGTTGTACTGTAGTTAATTATTTGTGTTGCTGGTTGGAGTGTTGCCTTATTGGTTGGTGTTGTGTTATTAGTTGGTGACGTGTTATTGGTTGGTATTGTGTTATTGGTTGGTGTTGTGTTATTGGTTGAACGTATTTATTAGTTGGTGTTGTTTTTATTGGTTGGTGTTGTATTGTTGGTTGGTGTTGTGTTATTGGTTAGTATTGTGTTATTGGTTTTGTGTTGTGTTATTGGTTGATGTTTGTGCCATTGCTTGGTGTTGTGTTATTGGTTGGTGATATTGCTGTAGTTGGTGTTGTGTTATTGGTTGGCGTTGCCTTATTGGTTGGTGTTGTGTTATTGGTTGGTGACGTGTTGTTGGTTGGTATTGTGTTATTGGTTGGTGTTGTCTATTGGTTGGTGTTGTGTTATTGGTTTGGTGTTGTGTTATTGGTTGGTGTTGTGCTGTGGTTGGTTTTCTGTTATTAGTTAGTGTTGTTTTTGTTGGTTGGTGTTGTGTTGTTGTTGGTTGGTGTTGTGTTATTGGATTGGTATTGGTTGGTGTTGTGTTATTGGTTGATGTTGTGTTATTGGTTGGTGTTGTGTTGGCTGGTTAGTGATGTATTTGTTGGATTTGGTGTTGTGTTATTGGTTAGTGTTGTGTTATTGGTTGGTGTTGTGTTATTGGTCAGTGGTGTGTTATTGGTTAGTGTTGTGTTATTGGTTAGTGGTGTTATTGGTTAGTGGTGTGTATTGGTTAGTGTTGTGTTATTGGTTGGTGTTGTATTTATTGGTTGGTGTTGTGTTATTGGTTGGTATTGTGTTATTGGTTAGTGGTGTATTGGTTGGTGTTGTGTTATTGGTTGGTGTGTTGGTTAGTGGTGTGTTATTGGTTGGTGTTGTATTGGTTAGTGTTGTATTTATTGGTTGGTGTTGTGTTATTGGTTAGCGGTGTATTTATTGGTTGGTGTTGTGTTATTGGTTAGTGTTGTGTTATTGGTTGGTGTTGTGTTATTGGTTAGCGGTGTGTTATTGGTTGGTGTTGTGTTATTGGTTAGTGTTGTGTTATTGGTTGGTGTTGTGTTATTGGTTAGTCGTGTGTTATTGGTTGGTGTTGTGTTATTGGTTAGTCGTGTGTTATTGGTTGGTGTTGTCTTATTGGTTGGTGTCGTGTTATTGGTTGGTGTTGTGTTATTGGTTAGTGTTGTGTTATTGGTTGGTGTTGTGTTATTGGTTAGCGGTGTGTTATTTGTTGGTGTTGTATTATTGGTTGGTGTTGTGTCATTGGTTGGTGTTGTGTTATTGGTTGGTGTTGTGTTATTGGTTGGTGTTGTGTTATTGGTTGGTGTTGTGTTATTGGTTGGTGTTGTGTTATTGGTTGGTGTTGTGTTATTGGTTGGTGTTGTGTTATTGGTTGGTGGTGTGTTATTGGTTGGTGTTGTGTTATTGGTTAGTGTTGTGTTATTGGTTGGTGTTGTGTTATTGGTTAGTCGTGTGTTATTGGTTGATGTTGTGTTATTGGTTGGTGTTGTGTTATTGGTTGGTGTTGTGTTATTGGTTGGTGTTGTGTTATTGGTTGGTGTTGTGTTATTGGTTAGTGTTGTGTTATTGGTTGGAGTTGTGTTATTGGTTGGTGTTGTGTTATTGGTTGGTGTTGTGTTATTGGTTGGTGTTGTGTTATTGGTTGGTGTTGTGTTATTGGTTGGTGTTGTGTTATTGGTTGGTGTTTGTTGGTTGGTGTTGTGTTGTTGGTTGGTGTTGTGTTATTGGTTGGTGTTGTGTCATTGGTTAGTGGTGTGTTATTGGTTTGTGTTGTGTTATTGGTTGATGTTGTGTCATTGGTTGGTGTTGTGTTATTGGTTGGTGTTGTGCTATGGATTGGTGTTGTGTTATTGGTTGGTGTTGCCTTATTGGTTGGTGTTGTGTTATTGGTTGGTGACGTGTTATTGGTTGGTATTGTGTTATTGGTTAGTGTTGTGTTATTGGTTGGTTTTGTGTTATTAGTTGGTGTTGTTTTATTGGTTGGTGTTGTGTTATTGGTTGGTGTTGTGTTATTGGTTAGTATTGTGTTATTGGTTTGTGTTGTGTTATTGGTTGATGTTGTGTCATTGGTTGGTGTTGTGTTATTGGTTGGTGATGTGCTATGGATTGGTGTTGTGTTATTGGTTGGTGTTGCCTTATTGGTTGATGTTGTGTTATTGGTTGGTGACGTGTTATTGGTTGGTATTGTGTTATTGGTTGGTGTTGTGTTATTGGTTGGTGTTGTGTTATTGGTTGGTGTGTGTTATTGGTTAGTGTTGTGTTATTGGTTAGTGGTGTGTTATTGGTTAGTGGTGTGTATTGGTTAGTGTTGTGTTATTGGTTGGTGTTGTGTTATTGGTTGGTGTTGTGTTATTGGTTGGTATTGTGTTATTGGTTAGTGGTGTGTTATTGGTTGGTGTTGTGTTATTGGTTGGTGTTGTGTTATTGGTTAGTGGTGTGTTATTGGTTAGTGTTGTGTTATTGGTTAGTGTTGTGTTATTGGTTGGTGTTGTGTTATTGGTTAGCGGTGTGTTATTGGTTGGTGTTGTGTTATTGGTTGGAGTTGTGTTATTGGTTAGTGTTGTGTTATTGGTTAGCGGTGTGTTATTGGTTGGTGTTGTGTTATTGGTTAGTGTTGTGTTATTGGTTGGTGTTGTGTTATTGGTTAGTCGTGTGTTATTGGTTGGTGTTGTGTTGGTTGTTGTGTTATTGGTTGGTGTTGTGTCATTGGTTAGTGGTGTGTTATTGGTTTGTGTTGTGTTATTGGTTGATGTTGTGTCATTGGTTGGTGTTGTGTTATTGGTTGGTGTTGTGCTATGGATTGGTGTTGTGTTATTGGTTGGTGTTGCCTTATTGGTTGGTGTTGTGTTATTGGTTGGTGACGTGTTATTGGTTGGTATTGTGTTATTGGTTAGTGTTGTGTTATTGGTTGGTTTTGTGTTATTAGTTGGTGTTGTTTTATTGGTTGGTGTTGTGTTATTGGTTGGTGTTGTGTTATTGGTTAGTATTGTGTTATTGGTTTGTGTTGTGTTATTGGTTGATGTTGTGTCATTGGTTGGTGTTGTGTTATTGGTTGGTGATGTGCTATGGATTGGTGTTGTGTTATTGGTTGGTGTTGCCTTATTGGTTGATGTTGTGTTATTGGTTGGTGACGTGTTATTGGTTGGTATTGTGTTATTGGTTGGTGTTGTGTTATTGGTTGGTGTTGTGTTATTGGTTGGTGTTGTGTTATTGGTTGGTGTTGTGCTATTGGTTGGTTTTGTGTTATTAGTTGGTGTTGTTTTATTGGTTGGTGTTGTGTTATTGGTTGGTGTTGTGTTATTGGTTGGTGTTGTGTTATTAGTTGGTGTTGTGTTATTGGTTAGTATTGTGTTATTGGTTGGTGTTGTGTTATTGGTTGATGTTGTGTTATTGGTTGGTGTTGTGTTATTGGTTAGTGGTGTGTTATTGGTTGGTGTTGTGTTATTGGTTATGTGGTTGGTGTTGTGTTATTGGTTAGTGTTGTGTTATTGGTTGGTGTTGTGTTATTGGTTAGTGTTGTGTGTTATTGGTTATTGGTTGGTGTTGTGTTATTGGTTAGTCGTGTGTTATTGGTTGGTGTTGTGTTATTGGTTAGTCGTGTGTTATTGGTTGGTGTTGTCTTATTGGTTGGTGTCGTGTTATTGGTTGGTGTTGTGTTATTGGTTAGTGTTGTGTTATTGGTTGGTGTTGTGTTATTGGTTAGCGGTGTGTTATTTGTTGGTGTTGTATTATTGGTTGGTGTTGTGTCATTGGTTGGTGTTGTGTTATTGGTTGGTGTTGTGTTATTGGTTGGTGTTGTGTTATTGGTTGGTGTTGTGTTATTGGTTGGTGTTGTGTTATTGGTTGGTGTTGTGTTATTGGTTGGTGTTGTGTTATTGGTTGGTGGTGTGTTATTGGTTGGTGTTGTGTTATTGGTTAGTGTTGTGTTATTGGTTGGTGTTGTGTTATTGGTCAGTGGTGTGTTATTGGTTAGTGTTGTGTTATTGGTTAGTGGTGTGTTATTGGTTAGTGGTGTGTATTGGTTAGTGTTGTGTTATTGGTTGGTGTTGTGTTATTGGTTGGTGTTGTGTTATTGGTTGGTATTGTGTTATTGGTTAGTGGTGTGTTATTGGTTGGTGTTGTGTTATTGGTTGGTGTTGTGTTATTGGTTAGTGGTGTGTTATTGGTTAGTGTTGTGTTATTGGTTAGTGTTGTGTTATTGGTTGGTGTTGTGTTATTGGTTAGCGGTGTGTTATTGGTTGGTGTTGTGTTATTGGTTGGAGTTGTGTTATTGGTTAGTGTTGTGTTATTGGTTAGCGGTGTGTTATTGGTTGGTGTTGTGTTATTGGTTAGTGTTGTGTTATTGGTTGGTGTTGTGTTATTGGTTAGTGTTGTGTTATTGGTTGGTGTTGTGTTATTGGTTAGTCGTGTGTTATTGGTTGATGTTGTGTTATTGGTTGGTGTTGTGTTATTGGTTGGTGTTGTGTTATTGGTTGGTGTTGTGTTATTGGTTGGTGTTGTGTTATTGGTTGGTGTTGTGTTATTGGTTGGTGTTGTGTTATTGGTTGGTGTTGTGTTATTGGTTGGTGTTGTGTTATTGGTTGGTGTTGTGTTATTGGTTGGTGTTGTGTTATTGGTTGGTGTTGTGTTATTGGTTGGTGTTGTGTTATTGGTTGGTGTTGTGTTATTGGTAAGTGTTGTGTTTTTGGTTAGTGTTGTGTTATTGGTTAGTGTTGTGTTATTGGTTGGTGTTGTGTTAGTGGTTGGTGTTGTGTTTTTGGTTAGTGTTGTGTTCTTGGTTAGTGTTGTGTTATTGGTTGGTGTTGTGTTATTGGTTAGTGTTGTGTTATTGGTTAGTGATGTGTTATTGGGTGGTGTTGTGTTTTTGGTTAGTGTTGTGTTTTTGGTTAGTGTTGTGTTATTGGTTAGTGTTGTGTTCTTGGTTAGTGTTGTGTTATTGGTTAGTGTTGTGTTGGAAGGTGTTGGTGTTATTGGTTAGTGTTGTGTTATTGGTTAGTGTTGTGTTATTGGTTAGTGTTGTGTTATTGGTTAGTGTTGTGTTATTGGTTAGTGTTGTGTTATTGGTTAGTGTTGTGTTATTGGTTAGTGTTGTGTTATTGGTTAGTGTTGTGTTCTTGGTTAGTGTTGTGTTATTGGTTAGTGTTGTGTTCTTGGTTAGTGTTGTGTTATTGGTTGGTGTTGTGTTATTGGTTGGTGTTGTGTTATTGGTTAGTGTTGTGTTATTGGTTAGTGTTGTGTTATTGGTTGGTGTTGTGTTATTGGTTAGTGTTGTGTTATTGGTTAGTGTTGTGTTATTGGTTGGTGTTGTGTTATTGGTTGGTGTTGTGTTATTGGAAGGTGTTGTGTGTATTTATATATGTTTACTTTTTATCTCGGTTCACCAGGTCCCCGTGACCTGTGTCCGGGTAGGCTGATCGTCATAAAATAAAAAATAATAATAATACTCTAACAATCCGCATCTCAACCCGTCAATATTCCTTGTCACCGACACTCTCCTCATCTTCCCAACTTAGCTCCTCGTCATCTGTTGGTCCGTCTCAACATTCCTCCTGATCGGATTCGTTACACCTCCGACCTGGATCATCCTGAAGTCGACGTGGCGGCTGACGGAAACGTTTTGAGTTTCACAGACTTGGCTCGCTACTTTATTTTCGTTTTGAGTTCGTCGTGCACAGACGATTACTCGGAGATGGGATTTTCCCAGGAGTAAAGTCTTACAGATGCACTCTCCACCTAATCAAAGTGGCATACTCTGACTCATTCAGTTGGGTCACTTTATGTAATGAGTTGGTAAGACCACCCTCCTCTAAGTACCTTGATGACGAGGTAGCGGTTTGACTGATATGGGGCCGTCTTTCCTGTGCCATTCAGATGGTGATAACTTGATCTGCACCTGGTCGCCCTCACGGAGCGTTCGTCTTCGACTGCATTACTTCTTGTTTCTCCTGTCCTGCACTAAGGCTACTCTCACTAAACGTCCAGCTACCTCCGCACTACTCAGGGCTGGTAAGTGGAAGTCAGGGTTATCACGTGATAAGTTTTCCGACTTCACTTTTTCCGGATATCTTGCAAAAACACTATACACCAGTTCGTGTAGAATGTACCCTGTTGTGGCAATCCTTGATGCATTGTGATGAAATTGCAGATGTTGCATCATCTCCGGCCACAATTCGATGTTGTTATCACATAGACACTGTAGGTTGTCCATAAGCTGATTTTGCCTCCCTACCTGGGCTTGGCTACGGGGATGATAGGGCGATCCAAATTTCTGATGAATGCGCGCCATCCGATATACTGATTGGAACATCTCGGACGTAAAATAAGGCCCTCGGTCTGATAAGAGTGCACTGATGCACTCCGAACGTGCACACCCAACGATCAAAGAGAGTCCTGGCTGCCGTGTATGATGTAGCATCACACGTGAGCACCATCACGGTGTTCTCCCAACACTTTCACTCTTTTGTTCGCCCCACATGCCACTACAACATTCTTTACCCCAGGCCACCAGAAACTTCGTTTTGCCCTCTCCTAGGTACGAACTCGTCCCCCGTGACCACTC
>NW_024727640.1:17500-53572 GCF_018991925.1 Homarus americanus
CCCACAGGAGCAGGAAAAGGGAGCGCCACGATGTGAGGTTGTAGCTTGCGCTCCTGCCTCACCATATAAATTAACTGACGCACAACCACCATCCAGCTCATCATACCTCTCATCATCGTCAAAACCCCTATACCCCCAAAAATCCTATGGTGACGGACAAGTGGCGACGGGGACAGGCAGAGATGACAGCCAGGAGTTTCTAGTCACAATTCTGTAAATGGGAGGCACAGATAAGATGGTCGTTTATGCACTGGGTTCTAGGCAGGAGTGCAATCCAGTCCTGTCTGTGCTACTGAGCAGCCCTTTCGAGGAGCCACTCTGCTCACCCCACATTGGGAGGGTGCTAGAAATGGTGCCCTAAACATAGTCTGCCAAAAAAAAAAAACCTGACTGGGCAACCGCACCCAGTAAGGTCATCCTTATGAGTTCGAGAACACAATCAAAATCACAGATCTAACCAAAAACAAGCTATTCAACCTCTTATGGTCGCGGCATGGAATGTCAGGACCCTTCAGGATATTGGCACAAATGAGCGTCCTGAAAAAAATAAACCGCCCTTGTGGCAAAAGAGCTGGTGAGGTATAACACCGACATAGAGTCCCGGCTCCCAGACGAGGATCAACTCACAGAACGGGGTCTGGTTACACCTTCTTCTGGAAGGGTAAGCCTGCCTGCTGCGTAGAGAAACCGCATTTATAGAGTTGGCTTCACCATCCACCAACACATCCACACAGGCTAACTGAAATGCCTATTGGGATCAACGAGCGCCTCTTGACGCTCCGAGTCCCACTGAATCACTCATGTCATGCCTTTTTCATCGGTGCATACGCTCAAACACTGGATGCAGAGGATGACATCAAGGATGCCTTTTACACTGACCTTGACAGAGTGCTAACCTCTATCCCCAGAGAAGATAAGGTCGTGCTCCTGGTGGCTTCAATGCCAGATGTGGCAGAGATGCTGACATTTGGCAGGGAACATTAGGGAGAAATGGACTACTTGGCAAGTGTTATCCCAACGGTCTACTCCTCCTCAGCACGTGTGCTGCACAGAATCTCACTATCACCAACAACCTGTTTTAGACAGGCTGACAAGTTCAAGGGTTCGTGGCAACACCCACTATCCAAACGCTGGCATCGCATTGGCTACATCATTGTCAGAGAAAGAGATCGCCGAGATGTCCTCATCACCCGTGCCATATGTGGCTAAGACCACGGCGACACTGATCATCGGCTCGTCAAAGCCAAGCTCTCACTTCACGTCGCCCTAAAACGGCAAAGGCAGGAAACCTCTAGAAGAGGTTTTAACACCAAGCGTCTCGAGGATCCAGGGGTACCACATGCTTTCCGAAAGCAGTTCCAACGTGGGCTGATACACAACTTGACAACGAACAACCTAAATCTCAGTGCCGAATTGAATATTCTCAACACTGTCATGACAGAAACCTACAGAGAGACTCTCAGACAGATCGAAAGAATACACCAGGAATAGTTTAATGAAAATGACCCGGCAATCAATGTACTCATCATTGATAAACGTGCTGCTTTAACTGACTGGCAGAACAACCCTCAGTCTCGGACCAAAGCTAATACCTTCCACAAGAAGAAACCTGTGGCCCAGTGGGATTCTCGTAATCAAAAGAATGACTGGTTTAAAAATAAAGCATGTGAAACACAAAAAATTGCAGATCCGCACAAGATGCGCGGGATTTTAAATTCCACCCAAATATATCATGGGCCAATCATTCGTGGCGCAGCCCCCTTCCGTTCATCCAACGGTAACTCCATAATTAAAGAGGATGAAGGCCTTCTTCAGCACGGGAAAGAGGACTACCATCCACTGCTCAAACGAAACACTAATGCCGATGTCCTTACTACCCAACAGGTCCCTCAGCATCCAGAGCTGACCCACCTCAGCTATCCTCCATCCCTGCCATCAAATAGATGAAAAATAACAAAGCCTCAGGACCTAACGGAATCCCAGCCGAGGTGTATAAATCAAAAGGACCTGTGCTTACCAGCCGTCTCCACTCTCTCCTGGGAAAAATGTGGGAACAGGAGGAAATCCCCCAAGCTCTTAAAGACGCCTCCATCGTCAATATTTATAAGAAGAAGGGAGACCGGTCAGACTGTGGCAACTACCGCGGGATCTCAATGCTGTCCGTAGTTGGCAAAACTATTGTCCAAGTCCTCCTAAACAGACTCCTTCATGAGGCGGAAAATTTCCTACCAGAATCTCAATGTGACTTTAAACCATCACGTGGCACCACTTACATGATCTTTGCTGTTCACCCGATACAAGAAAAGTGCAGAGAACAGTGTCGTGACCTGCGCATGGCTTTCATCGACCTAACCAAGGCATTCGACTCGGTCAACAGGGAAGCCCTCTGGCAGATCCACAGCCGTTTTGGTTGCCCACCAAAATTCATCGCCATTGTGAGGCAACTCCACGATGGCATGAACGGCAGTGTCCTGCACAATGGCACCCAATCTGAGTTCTTTCCCATCCAAACAGGGGTTAAACAAATGTGTGTACTGGTACCAACTCTCTTCTCCATTTTCTTCGCTGCCTTTCTTACTCGTGTTAGTGCCAATTTAGCAGGCAGGGTGGACATCGAGTACAGGATGAAGGGAGGTCTTTCCAACATAAGACGACTCAGGGCAAGAACAAAGGTGTTGGCAGCTGCCATTACTGAACTCAAGTATGCAGACGACCTCGCTCTTGTTTCTCACACTGAACGCAGCCTTCAGGACATCCTGAACACCTGTCCACCACCGCAGACATCAATGAAGAGATTCAGCATCGGATCAGATGTGCATCTCAAACCTTTGGCAGACTCCGAAACCATGTCTTCAGCTTTAAAGAGCTGAAATTATCTACAAAGTTACACGTATATCGAGCAGTGGTCCTCCCCACCCTTCTATATGGCAGCAAGACATGGGTTACATACAAGAGGCATCTCAAGATACTTGAAAACTTTCACCAACGTAGTTTACGTTCCATCCTCCGAGTTCGCTGGAAAGACTAGAGAACAAATGCCAGTATTCTTGCTGACACCAACTGTAGGAGCATCGAGGTTATCATTATTCATGAACAACTACGCTTGTTTTAGCTGTGGTATGATATCGAACTATCTCACTTGTTAACACTTGCCTGAATGAGTGTAGGCTAGTCGCTGGTACCGTTGCTGCAGCTGAGTGAGATATCAGGTAACCTCACGGCGTGTCACCTTTGATACAGTCGTAAATTGGTTGATAATTGAAATCGTCACAGCTGTCCTGGGTTGTACTTGTAATTATCTTAGCTTGTTGGTACTTTTGTTGTTGTTGTTTCTTATGTTGTTATTATTATTGTTGGTATTATTGTTGGTATTGTTGTTGTTATTGTTGTTGTTGATGTTGTTGTTGTTGTTGTTATTATTGTTGGTATTGATGTTGTTGTTATTGATGTTGTTACTGTTATTATTGTTGGTACTGTTGTTGTTGATGTTGTTGTTATTATTGTTGGTATAGTTGTTGTTGTTGATATTGTTGATGTTATTGTTGTTGTTGCTGTTGATGTTGATGTTGTTGTTATTATTGTTGTTGTTGTTGTTGATGTTGTTATTATTGTTGGTATTGATGTTGTTGTTATTGATGTTACTGTTATCATTGTTGGTATTGTTGTTGATGTTATTGTTGTTGTTGATGTTGTTATTATTGTTGGTATTGTTGTTCTTGTTGTTGATGATGTTGTTGTTGTTATTATTGTTACTATTGTTGTTGTTGTTGTTATTATTGTTACTATTGTTGTTGTTGTTGTTGATGATGTTGTTGTTGTTGTTTTTATTATTGTTGTTGTTGGTGGTGGCATTGTTGTTGTTGTTGTTATAGCTTCCTTTTCCACTCTTCCAGGACAATTAGGTTGATCAATTCCGAGAACGTGGTTGTTTCAATCGCTTCGATCCATTTTTTACATGTCCCTTATAACGGGTGTAGTACCAGAATCCTGGAGGATAGAGAATGTAATACCGATTTTCAAGAAGGGAGATAGATCACTATCCTCTAACTACCGTCCAATCAGCTTAACATTAATTGCAGGCAAATTACTGGAAGCAATAATTTCAAACTATTCGAAATCACCTGGAGAAGTACATGTTGATCAATGATTCCCAACATGGCTTCACAAGCGGGCGTTCATGTTTAGCTAATCTATTAACATTCTTTTTAGCTGTTTTCGAATCAGTGGACGAGGGGCACGACTATGATGTGGTATGTCTCGACTTTAGCAAAGCCTTCGACAGAGTCCCCCACGAAAGACTAATAAGAAAAGTGGAGGCTCATGGCATTGAAGGAGATATTCTAAAATGGATTAGGGCGTGGTTACAGGACAGAAAACAGTGAGTGGGCATTAACGGCACTAAATCCGATTGGAGTAACGTCACAAGAGGAATACCCCAAGGCTCAGTACTTGCACCATTATTATTTATTATATACATAAACAACATAGATATCGGCATAGACAGCAACATGGGTAAATTTGCTGATGACACTAAAATAGGGCGTGTAATTAAATCTGATGAGGACTCCACAAAACTACAGGAAGATCTAAACAAATTTTTCGAATGGTCTGAAAAATGGCAGATGAAATTCAATGTGGACAAATGTAAAGTACTTACTCTAGGAGATGTAAACAGAAATATATCAGATGAACAACGATGCTATAGAGAAATCCGAATGTGAGAATGATTTAGGAGTAATGATGAGTATGAAACTTGAGTCAAGTAAACAATGTGTATTTGCTCGAAACAAGGCTAAGAAAGGAATTGGGTTCATACAAAGGAGTGTTAGTTCCAAAACTAGAGGGGTCATCCTGAACTATATCTTGCGCTTGTGAGACCTCACTTGGATTAAGCAGTTCAATTCTGGTCACCGTATTACAGAATGGATATAGAATCCCTAGAAAGAAAACAGAGGAGAATGACAAGACTAGTCTCGGGCATTAGGAACCTCGAGTACAGAGACAGGTTAAAGCACCTTAATTTGCACTCCCTCAAGAGACGTAGAGTGAGGGGCGATATGATAGAGGTGCATAAATGGAAGTCAAGGCTAAACACGGGAGACATAACAAGGGTACTCAAGCTTTCCAACCATGAGAGATCTCGTAACAATGATTTTAGATTAGACAAATTTAGATTTATGCGCGAAATAGGTAAACATTGCTTTTGAAATAGAGTAGTGGATGAATGGAACAAGTTATCAAACATCATCATTAACTCGAATACGTTTGATAGCTCCAAATATAGGTTGGATGGATATATGAGCAATAGGGGTTGGGTGACAATGGGACTGCCCAGTATGGGCCAATAGTCCCGCTGCAGTTATCTCCATCTTATGTTCTTATGTTTTTATGTTTGAAGGAGGAACCGGCTGAAACTTGCCTAGAGGGAGCAACAATACACACGGTAGAGGAGGAATGGAGTCCCAACAGTCTGTCACAACGAGGACACACACAGGGGCATATATATATATATATATATATATATATATATATATATATATATATATATATATATATATATATATATATATATATATATATATATATATATATATATATATATATATATATATATATACACACAGGGTGTCCCATAAGTTTCCATACAACGTATCACCAACGCCATTACAAGCATAACTCCAGCTGTGCTTGAACGTGTTCTTCAGCAGTGGAGGACACGCATTGAAGAGTGTTTTCAACAGAATGGTAGTCATGTAGAGTATATTATAAAAAATAAAAATGGATTTTCATATAAAATTTATTTTTCCTATGTATGGAAATTTATGGGACACCCTATATATATATATATATATATATATATATATATATATATATATATATATATATATATATATATATATATATATATATATATATATATATATATATATATATATATATATATATATATATATATATATATATATATATATATATATATATACTAGCCGAATTACCCGCGCCTTGCGCGGAACATTTTCTGTCGACCATACATGGGGATCCTTCATTTAGGGGACCACATGGGCCATGGATCATGTGTTTCATGACCAGATCATGGAGTTCTTTATCTTGCTCTTTTTTAGGGATTTCTGCAGAAATTGCCAAATCATATTCTTCGGCTTTGATTTTGTGCTCTGGAGCTATCCAGAAAAGAAAGTGTGCATGGGGTAAACCTCTCTTCTGGTACTCAACGGTGTACAGCCATGCTTGCAATGTACCAAATATTCCCTTCTTCATATGTTCCATAAACTTTTTCACTTTTAATCTGAAGACTCTCGCAACAATATCTGGTCGATCATGACTCTCTTGTCCGGGAGCCAAATTGTCAACAATTTCGGGCCAACGTGGATTACATGGCATAGTGATAAAGTAATCTGCTCTTCCGTAGTGTCTCACAAAGGCCATCGCATCTGACCTTTTTTCATGAAGGTATCGAGGACCACCAGTATAGGTCGCTGGAAGCACAATGCGACGACCAACTTGATTTGGATCTCCATCAGCAGCAAGCAGACTATCACGTAAATCTGAGTAATTTTCAGCACGGAGACTTTGCTGTTCTCTTCTCAAAAACTTCAATCTTTCAGTTTCTATTTTGCAGTATGCATCCACCAAGAATTGCTGGAAGAGTCGCCTTCCAAGCAAGAGGTAGTTCCCTTCTCTGCACATAATATGGAAAGAGTAAAACTGCAACTGTGTGACTTTCCGACCATTTCTTCCTTGCAAATATATGTGGTAGCCGTCTGTTCCATATGGAAAAAACAATGGATACATCAAAGGATCATAGGATCGATGTAGCTCTGAAATTCTCCTCAATCCACCTTGTTTCAACTGAAGAACAATATCTCTATTTTCTGTAGGCTCATTTGACATTAAAATTGCAACTTCAGCCCCTGTTGGTGCATTAAAACGCCGAGCATGTTCTCCCTGGGCACGCTTATTTTCCCAAATTACAAACCTAACCTAACCTAACCTAACCTAACCTAACCAAAGTGTCCAAAAAGTAAACTTGAATGTATCTTGCTCTTCTATCTTCAGGAGGCATCAGTGACCCAAGTTGATGGAAAATTTGACCTTGGATTCTTACAGATGGATTCCAACTTTGGACAGATGCATCTTTGTGACCAAAGCTGGTCATGGCAAACAGAGTTGTACTCCCTGAGTCTTGACAAAAAGTGTTTGCTGAATTGACTTTCCCCAGTGAACAGTTCTTCAAATAACTGAGGCAGAGGTGGAAATTGATCCAGTGTAACCTTTCCATTTCCACAGCACATTCCTAGTGATTCTCCAGTAAATTTCTTAGCGCCACACTGACAAAGTTTGGTCATTTCTCCAATTGCAGCCTTGTTACATGGGTCATTTTTGTCATACAGTAATGCAGAACGTTTAGCATTTTGAATCTCACGTTGTCTTAAATTTTGATACCTGTTTCTATCAGCAATCAAACGCTGTTTGTCTCTCTTCTTCAGACTCATTTCTTCTTGCAACTATATGGCGAAATCTATCTTGCTCCTGTCTTTCTTGATGCTCACCCAAGGTTTCATTTTGCCGAGACTCTATTTGCCTCTGTCTTTGCCTAGAAAGTCGTTCTTCCCTTGCATCACAGCTTTCAGATTGACGACGAAGCCTCGTCCTTTGTGCATGTGAAGTATTTGCATAACTGGACTTACTTTTCCGTGGCATAATGGATGTCTGAAAAAAATAAATAAATGAAAATGTTAAAAAAGTAGAGGCATTAACTAATAATTTTTCTTGCCATAATTCTAGTGATGTTTTGTCATAGATAAAATGTCTAAATTTGCCAAATTTTTCTATAAAAGAGAAGTAATTTTTGTTGTTGTTTTACGTTTAATTAATAGAAAAACCCCTTGATAATAGAGGTTCCAATACTCAAGTTATGGGCTTCCAAAATTTTCAATATAGGGGGGTTTAGCCCCCATTAGGGTGTCTTAATATTATTGAAATTTGCTGATATTTTGTGAATTGGCATCATTTCTGGTCATTTACCTATGGTTTAAATTTCATTTAAATCGAAGGGAAAACAATTTTCAGTGGGGGGTTTGTGCCCCCCGGGGACCCCCTTTGATCAAAATGAAATATACTTATCCAAGTACCCTGGGTAATGTAGTTTCAGAATATATATGGTTATGGGGGTCTATCTCCAAAACCCTAGGAGGAGTTCGTGAACAAACAGACAGAGGCTACAACTTTATATATATAGATATACTAGCAGAGGGCGGCGATTCTGCTAGGCCACGGTAGGACGCCACCCTCCGAGAGGCTCCACATTGTCTCACTGTTCAGTCCCCAAAACCTCTTCTTCCATCAATAGTTCATTAACGGTGTATGTAAGTTCCACTACAACGGTACCGCAAAGTATTTTTTTTCAGCATTAAACTGTTATTATTTTATTGTCTAATCATCACTACATATAACACCACCCATCATCACTACATATAACAACATCCATCATCACTACATATTACATATAACACCATCCATCATCACTACATATAACAACAACCATCATCACTACGTATAACACCATCCATCATCACTACATATAACATCATCCATCATCACTACATATAACATCATCCATCATCACTACATATAACACCATCCATCATCACTACATATAACATCATCCATCATCACTACATATAACACCATCCTTCATCACTACATATAACACCATCCATCATCACTACATATAACACCATCCATCATCACTACATACAACACCATCCATCATCACTACATATAACACCATCCATCATCACTACATACAACACCAACCATCATCACTACATATAACACCATCCATCATCACTACATACAACACCATCCATCATCACTACATATAACATCATCCATCATCACTACATATAACACCATCCATCATCACTACATATAACATCATCCATCATCACTACATATAACATCATCCATCATCACTACATATAACACCATCCATCATCACTACATATAACACCATCCATCATCACTACATATAACACCATCCATCATCACTACATATACAACCCATCCATCATCACTACATATAACAATATCCATCATCACTACATATAAACATCATCATCCATCACCATATATAACACCATCCATCACTACATATATATTACAATATCCATCATCACTACATATAACATCATCCATCATCACTACATATAACACCACCCATCATCACTACAGATAACAATATCCATCATCACTACATATAACACCATCCATCATCACTACATATAACACCATCAATAAATCATCACTACATATAACAATATCCATCATCGCTACACCTAACATCATCCATCATCACTACATATAACACCATCCATCATCACTACATATAACAATATCCATCATCACTACATATAACAATATCCATCATCACTACACCTAACATCATCCATCATCACTACATATAACACCATCCATCATCACTACATATTACAATATCCATCATCACTACATATAACATCATCCATCATCACTACATATAACACCACCCATCATCACTACAGATAACAATATCCATCATCACTACATATAACACCATCCATCATCACTACATATAACACCATCCATCATCACTACATATAACACCACCCATCATCACTACATATAACAATATCCATCATCACTACATATAACATCATCATCATCATCACTACATATAACACCATCCATCATCACTACATATAACACCCTCCATCATCACTACATATAACACCATCCATCATCACTACATATAACATCATCCATCATCACTACATATAACACCATCCATCATCACTACATATAACACCATCAATCATCACTACATATAACACCAACCATCATCACTACATATAACATCATCCATCATCACTACATATAACACCACCCATCATCACTACATATAACAATATCCATCATCACTATAGTATAACATCATCATCCATCATCACTACATATGACACCATCCATCATCACTACATATAAGCCATCCATCATCATCACTACATATAACACCATCCATCATCACTACAGATCGGTAAAGTAGTTTCCGAGATTCTCGTGCGGACACACACGGTAGGAGGCCACTACACCTATATCTCTACACCTACACTGCACACACTACACCACACACTACACCTACACTACACCTATATCTCTACACCTACACTACACCTACACTACACCTACACACTACACCAACACACTACACACCACACCACCTACACACACCTACCTCCCAACACTATACCTACACTACACCTACACACTACACCTATATCTCTACACCTACACACACCTACACACTACACCTACACACACCTACACACACCTACACACACCTACACACTACACAACACCTACACACCACACCTACAACACCTACACACTACACCTACACACACACCTACACACTACACACACACTACACCTACACACTACACCTGCACTACACACACACACCTACACACACCTACTCACACTACACACACACACTACACCTACACACTACACACACTACACCACACACACACACACCTACACTACACACACACCTGACACACACCTCACACTACACCTACACACTACACCTACACACACACCTATATCTCTGACTACACACACACCTACACCCCTACACCTACACTACACCTGTTTCTCCTACTACACTACACCTACACACTACCTACACACTACCTATGTCTCTACACCTACACACTACACCTACACACTACACCTACACACTACACCGCCCACTATATCTCTACACCTACACACTACACCTCACACACCTACACACACCTATCTCTATACACACTACACCTACACACTACACTACACCTATCTCTACTATACACACACCTACACACAACACCTACACACCTACACAATACACCTACCTCTACACCTATACACCACACCTACACACGACACCATGCTACACCTATATCTCTGCTCCTATACACACCTACACACACACACCTACTGCACCACACACCACAACTACACCCTGACTCTCACCTGCACTACACCTACACACTGCACACACACTACACCTACACACTACACCTACACATGCACTTATCTGCACCTCCACACACCTACACACTACACCTACATGCCACACCTATTCTTACACCTACAAACTACACACACACACTACACCTATATCTCTACACCTACACTACACCACACAACACACACCTACACACTACACCTACACACACCTACACACTACACCATGCTACACCTACACACACTCTACTACTCCTACACACACACACCTACACACACTACACACATATACACTACTCCTACACACACTACACACACACTGCACATACACACTACACCTACATGCACTACACCCAACACACTCACACCCACTACTGCCTACACACCTACAACTACACCTACACACTGCCACCACACTACACCTACATACTACACCTACACGCTACACCTCTGCATGCCACTACACACCACTACACACTACACCTACACACTGCACTACCTACAAACACCTACACACCTAAATACTACACCTACACACTACACCTCTACACTGCACCTACACACTACACCTACACACTACACCTACACAGTACACCTACACACTACACATATACACTACTCCTACACACTACACCTACACACTACACCCTCTTTCGATACTCACATTTGCCTTAACTATTCGGCGCGATATGTTGTCGTGGTGTTGTACCCTGAGTGTCATTCTGGCTATGTTATTACGTGTGGCAGGGTGTAGGAGGGTGTAGCGGGGATGTAAGTGTAGATCAGGTGTGGGAGGGTGTAGGATTGTGCAGAAAGGTGTAGGATGGGGGTCGGGGGTTGTGGGGTTATGGGATAGTGTGAGGGTGTAGTGGGAGGGTGTAGGGTGATGCAGGTAGGTGTTGGATGGTGTAAGGGAGTGCAAGAAGGTGTAGGAGGATATGGGAAGGTGTAGGATGGTTTCGGATGGGAAAGAGAGGTGTAGGAAAGTGTGTGAGGTTCTGGGAATGTGTGGGAGTGTGTAGGATGGGGTAGGAGGGTGTGAGGCCGGGGGTAGGTGTTACAAGTAGCTTTCTTATTGCTCTACAAACAATGTAGTGTAGGCGGTGTGTGTGTGTATGGTTACGTACGCGTTGTCATGGCGACCAGTGAACACCACAATAATGAGATCTCCAGCCCGGTGTCTCATTCAAACAACTTCATCTTTAGTGCTATTTATAACGCCTGGGAATAATTCTGCCTAAGGGTAAATACTCGTTTGACCTGACCTACCCTAGTATAACCTGTTTTACTTACCTAATGTAATTTAACATAAACTAATCTAATCTAATCTAACCTAACCTAACCTAACCTAACCTAACCTAACTTGCCCAAACATTCATTCAAGGCAAACACTCACGCACGCACACACACCCTTACACATACACACACACACACACACACACACACATACATGCACAAACACTTACACACACATATACACACACATACACACACACACACACACACACACACACATACACACACACACACCTACACATACCTAAACATTCGCACTCACATACATACATACATACATACACACTCACATACATATATACATGCACACATGCATGCACATACATACACACACATACACACCCCCACACAGACACACACTCAAACACACACACTCCTGGGTGTAGTACACTGCTAGCTATAAAACTCCTGGGTGTAATACATTGCTAGCTATAAGACTCCTGGGTGTAATACATTGCTAGCTATAAAACTCCTGGGTGTAATACATTAATAACTATAAAACTCCTGGGTGTAATACATTGCTAGCTATAAAACTCCTGGGATTAATACATTGCTAGCTATAAGACTCCTGGGTGTAATACATTGCTAGCTATAAAACTCACAGGTGTGTGCATTTATGTATAAGACTCCTGGGTGTAATACATTTGCTAGCTCATAAAACTCCTGGGTGTAATACATTAGCCTTCTCAAAATCCTGGGTGTAATACATTAATAACTATAAAACTCTCCTGGGTGTAATACATTGCCCGTATAAAACTCCTGGGTGTAATACATTGCCTAGCTATAAAACTCCTAGGTGTAATACATTGCCCCAACTATAAAACTCCCTGGGTGTAAGCCATTGCCCCAACTATAAAACTCTAAAATTGTGTCATTGCCAATATAAAAACTCCTGGTGTAATACATTAATAACTATAAAAAACTCCTGGGTGTAATACATTTGCTAGCTATAAAATTCCTGGGTGTAATACATTGCCCTGGCTATAAGACTCCTGGAGTGTAATACATTGCTAGCTATAAAACTCCTGGTACCAATACATTGCTAGCTATAAAGACTCCTGTTTGTTCCCATTGCTAGCCTATAAAACTCTCAGGTGTAATACCTTGTCTTCTCAAAAACTCTGGGTGTAATACATTGCTTCTGGCTATAAAGCCTCCTGGGAGTGTGCATTGCTGGCTATAAGACTCCTGGGTTAATACATTGCTAGCTTCTCAAAACTCCCTGGTGCATGTCCATTTGCTAGCTGAACTCTGGAGTGTAATACATTTGCTGGCTATAAGACTCCTGAGTGTAATACACATTAGCAACTATAAAACTCCTGAGTGTAATACATTGCTAGCTATAAAACTCACAGGTGTAATACATTGCTAGCTATAAAACTCCCCTGGCTAGCTATAAGACTCGTGGGTGTAATACATTGCTAGCTATAAAACTCCTGGGATTAATACATTGCTAGCTATAAAACTCCTGGGTGTAATACATTGCTAGCTATAAAACTCCTGGGTGTAATACATTGCTAGCTATAAAACTCCTGGGTGTAATACATTGCTAGCTATAAGACTCGTGGGTGTAATACATTGCTAGCTATAAAACTCCTGGGATTAATACATTGCTAGCTATAAAACTCCTGGGTGTAATACATTGCTAGCTATAAGACTCGTGGGTGTAATACATTGTTAGCTATAAAACTCCTGGGATTAATACATTAATAACTATAAAACTCCTGGGTGTAATACATTGCTAGCTATAAAATTCCTGGGTATAATACATTAATAGCTATAAAACTCCCGGGTATAGTACACTGCTAGCTATAAAACTCCTGGGTGTAATACATTGCTAGCTATAAGACTCGTGGGTGTAATACATTGCTAGCTATAAAACTCCTGGGATTAATACATTGCTAGCTATAAAACTCCTGGGTGTAAAACATTGCTAGCTATAAAACTCCTGGGTGTAATACATTGCTAGCTATAAAACTCCTGGGTGTAATACATTGCTAGCTATAAGACTCGTGGGTGTAATACATTGCCTAGGTGTAATACATTGCCAGCTATAAAACTCCTGGGTGTAATACATTAATAACTATAAAACTCCTGGGTGTAATACATTGCTAGCTATAAAATTCCTGGGTGTAATACATTGCTAGCTATAAGACTCCTGGGTGTAATACATTGCTAGCTATAAAACTCCTGGGTGTAATACATTGCTAGCTATAAGACTCCTGGGTGTAATACATTGCTAGCTATAAAACTCCTGGGTGTAATACCTTAATAACTATAAAACTCCTGGGTGTAATACATTGCTAGCTATAAAACTCCTGGGATTAATACATTGCTAGCTATAAGACTCCTGGGTGTAATACATTGCTAGCTATAAAACTCCTGGGTGTAATACATTGCTAGCTATAAGACTCCTGGGTGTAATACATTGCTAGCTATAAGACTCCTGGGTGTAATACATTAATAACTATAAATCTCCTGGGTGTAATACATTGCTAGCTATAAAACTCCTGGGTGTAATACATTGCTAGCTATAAAACTCCTGGGTGTAATACATTGCCAGCTATAAAACTTCTGGGTGTAAAACATTGCTAGCTATAAGACTCCTGGGTGTAATACATTAATAACTATAAAACTCCTGGGTGTAATACATTGCTAGCTATAAAACTCCTGGGTGTAATACATTGCTAGCTATAAAACTCCTGGGTGTAATACATTGCTAGCTATAAAACTCCTGGGTGTAATACATTGCTAGCTATAAGACTCGTGGGTGTAATACATTGCTAGCTATAAAACTCCTGGGATTAATACATTGCTAGCTATAAAACTCCTGGGTGTAATACATTGCTAGCTATAAGACTCGTGGGTGTAATACATTGTTAGCTATAAAACTCCTGGGTGTAATACATTGCTAGCTATAAGACTCGTGGGTGTAATACATTGCTAGCTATAAAACTCCTGGGATTAATACATTGCTAGCTATAAAACTCCTGGGTGTAAAACATTGCTAGCTATAAAACTCCTGGGTGTAATACATTGCTAGCTATAAAACTCCTGGGTGTAATACATTGCTAGCTATAAGACTCGTGGGTGTAATACATTGCTAGCTATAAAACTCCTGGGATTAATACATTGCTAGCTATAAAACTCCTGGGTGTAATACATTGCTAGCTATAAAATTCCTGGGTGTAATACATCTTATATACTATAGGACTAGCCGTGTGACTGTCTGTCTGTCTGTCTGTCTGTCTGTCTGTCTGTCTGTCTGTCTGTTTGTCTGTGTGTCTGTTCTGAGCAGCCGAAACGGCACAATCGTTTTTCATCAAACTTGGTGGAAAAATCGCAAAAAATTCATAAAGTGGAACAAACCTGCTCCCATGTCGATGGTTTCTTTAGGAAGGCATTAATTAACCATTATATTTACGCTGGAAAACAATGCAAGTCTACGGACTTGACGCACCCTCTTTCGCTGTACGCTGTCAGCCCAAGATTGCAGTTATCGTACAGCTCCCTCCTCCTCCCACACTTTTTTCTTAGCCTACTTTTTTTAATGTTGTTTGGATTAGTAAAGGAAGGAAGATGAGTAAATAGAAGAATAAATAAGGGGGAAACATAAAATAGTTAGAGATAACACGTGGGGAGCTGAGTTTCATCATGCGTCTGGATGCGCAGTTTCAACGTTACCAGACCATTTTCGGACCTTACAGCTACAGTGTGTATAGTATACTTATTCCTGTGGCTGACTGTACATGGAAAAGGAGAAGAGAGAAAAAGATAATAACACGAATGCATGGAGAAGATAGAAAGGGAGAAGAGAAGGAGTAGAAGAGAGACTGAAGCATTATTATCCTTAAGAGGTGAGGAAAGGAGATGGGAGAGAGGGATAGTGAGAGGTGGAGGTATGAATGGAGGGATGGAAGGACAGAATAAGAATGGTATAGAAGGATAGTAGAGAAGGAGACTAGAGAAGGCGACAAAGGAAGGACAGCGATAAGTAAAACAAAAATCAAAACAAGTATTTGGATGATAACATATAGAAATTAGTCGGTTAAATGTAAGTAAAAAGAGTAAGAATAATGAGATGAAACATAAAGAAGAAAGAGACACTTATTATAACAACCACGACCATGATTATAACAACCACGACTATAATTATAACAACCATGACCAAGATTATAACAACCACGACCATGATTATAACAACCACGACCATGATTATAACAACCACGACCATGATTATAATTAAATCAATGCACCATGATTACAACAACCATGACCATTATTATAACAAATCCTACGACCATGATTATAAATAAATCGCCACTATGATTACTAACAACCACAACCATGATTATAACAATCATGGCACCATGATTATAAACAACCATGACCATTATTATAACAACTTCACTTAATCCATGATTATAACAATCAATGGATCATGATTATAACAATCACGACCATGATTATAACAACTGCGACCATGATTATAACAAATCCATGACCATTATTATTATAACAACTACTTAATTACGATTATAACAATCACGACCATGATTATAACAACCACGACCAACCACGATCATGATTATAACAACCACGACCATACTAAAATAATCACGACCATGATTATAACAATCACGACCATGATTATACCAAACTATGACCATTATTATAATTAACCACGACCATGATTATAATCAATCACGACCATGATTATAACAACCATGACCATTATTATAACAACCACGAAAGACCATGATTATAAACAACCACGACCATGATTATAACAACTACTTACTCATGATAAACAACCATTTAATCAGCGATTAATAACAACCACGACTATGATTATAACAAACTAATGGCTGATGATTATAACAACCACGACCATGATTACTAACAACCTACGACCAGATTATAATAACCACGACCATGATTATAACAACCACGACCATGATTATAACAACCACGACTATGATTACTAACAACCACGATTCATGATTATAATGAATCACGACCTGGCGATTATAACAACCACGACCATGGACACAACAACCACGACCATGATTATAACAACCATGACCATTATTATAACAACTCACGACCATGATTATAACAACTTCACGACCATGATTATAAATAACCACGACCCATATTATAACAACCACGACCATGATTATTAATAACCACGACCATGATTATAACAAATCACGGCCATGATTATAACAACCACGACCATGATTACTAACAACCACGACCATGATTATAACAACCACGACCATGATTATAACAACCACGACCATGACTATAACAACCACGACCATGATTACTAACAACCACGACCATGATTATAACAATCATTTAATTCATGATTATAACAAATCCACGACCATAATTACTAACAACAACCACGACCATGATTATAACAACCATGACCATTATTATTATAACAACCACGACCACATTATAACAACCACGACCATGATTATAACAAATCCACGACCATGATTACAACAAATTAATGACCATGATTAATAACAACCACGACTATGATTATAAATAACCACGGCCAAGGATTATAACAACCACGACCGGCGATTACTAACAAATCACGACCAAATAGAGTATAACAACTAATGACCATGATTATAACAACCACGACCATGATTATAACAACCACGAGACCTTGATTACTAACAACCACGACCATGATTATAACAATCACGACCATGATTATAACAACTCATCACCATGATTACTAACAACCACGACCATGATTACTAACAACCACGACCATGATTACTAACAACCACGACTATGATTATAACAATCACGACCATGATTATAACAAATTCACGACCAACCACGACTGGCGATTATAACAACCACGACCATGATTATAACAAATCCACGAGCATGATTATAACAACCACGACCATGATTACTAACAACCACGACCATGACTATTATAACAACCACGACCATGATTACTAACAACCACGACCATGATTACTAACAACCACGACCATGATTACAAACAACCACGACCATGATTATAACAATCACTTAATTCATGATTATAACAACCACGACCAACCACGATCATGATTATAACAACCACGACCATGATTATAACAACCAATTTATATGATTATAACAACCACGACCGATTACTAATAACCTACGACCATGATTATAATAAACCACGACCTGATTATAAATAACCACATTCATGATTATAACAACCACGACCAACCACGATCATGATTATAACAACCTACGACCATGATTATAACAACCACGAGCATGATTATAACAACCACGACCATGATTACTAACAACTACTTAATTCATGATTATAATAACTACGACCATGATTATAATAATCACGACCATGATTATAACAATCCATTGATTCAAATCCATTTATCGAAGGATTATAACAACCACGACCATGATTATAACAACCACGAGCATGATTTTATAACAACCACGACCATGATTATAACAACCACGACCATGATTATAAATAAACTACCATGATTATAACAACCAATTTTGACCATGATTACTAACAACCACGACCATGATTATAAATAACCACGGGCTACGATTAAAAATAACCACGACCATGATTACTAACAACCACGACCATGATTATAAATGAACCACGACCATGATTATAACAACCACGACCATGATTATAACAACCACTTGGTGACCATGATTACTAAACAACCACGACCATGATTATAACAATCACGACCATGATTATAAATAAATCCACGACCATGATTAACAACCACGACCATGATTACTACAACAACCACGACCATGATTACTAATAACCACGAATTCACATTTATAACAACTACGACCATGATTATAATAACCACGGGATCGCCAACCACTGCAGATCATGATTATAACAACTTACGACCATGATTATAACAACCACGAGCATGATTATAACAACCACGACTATGATTACTAACAACCACGACCATGATTGAGAACAACCACGACCATGATTACTAACAACCACGACCATGGTACTAACAACCACGACCATGATTACTAACAACCACGACCATGATTATAACAATCACGACCATGATTATAACAACTACGACCAACCACGATCATGATTATAACAACCACGACCATGATTATAACAACCACGAAGCATGATTATAACAAATCACCACGACCATGATTACTAACAAATCAATGACCATGATTATAACAACTACCACCATGATTATAACAATCACGACCATGATTTCCAATAACCACTTGACCAACCACGATCATGATTATAACAACCACGACCATGATTAAGTAACAACCACGAGCATGATTATAACAACCACGGACCTCATGAGATTATAACAACCACGACCAACCACGATCATGATTATAACAACCACGACCATGATGACAATAACCACGACCATGATTACTAACAACCACGACCATGATTACCAATAAACCACGACTATGACTATAACAATCACTTTGACCATGGATTGGTAACAACTACGACTAACCACGATCATGATTATAACAACCACTAATTCATGATTTCGTTATAAATAACCACGAGCATGATTATAACAACCACGACCTCATGATTATAAATACCAACCACGACTATGATTATAAATAAACTACCACCATGATTATAACAACCACGACCATGATTATAATCAATGGCATAGATTATAAATTATTCCATTCATGATTATAAACCAATGACCATGGATGGTAACAAACCACGACCAACCACGATCATGATATAACAAATCTATTTAAGACCATAGATTATAACAACCACGACCACATTGCAACAACCACGACTATGATTATAACAACCACGACCATGATTATAACAACCACGACCATGATTATAACAAATCCACACTTCATGATTATAACAACCACGACCATGATTATAACAAATCATTTACCATGATTATAACAAACTGATGACCATGATTATAACAACCACGACCATGATTACTAACAACCACGACCATGATTACTAACAACCACGACCAAGGATTATAACAACCACTTAATTAACCACGATCATGATTATAAATAATGTCCACGACCATGATTATAACAACCAATTTACATGATTATAACAAATCAATGACCATGATTATAAATAACCACGACCATAGATTATAACAACCATTTATTCATGATTATAACAACCACGACCATGATTATAAATAAATCGTTTATACGGACAACAACGACGCCAAGAGATTATAACAACCACGACCATGATTAGGTAACAATCACGACCATGATTATAACAACCACGACCACAGATTATATAAATAGTTCACGACCAAATCATTTAATTCATGATTATTATAACAACCACGAACATAATTATAACAATCAATAGACCATGATTATACAATCACGAGCATGATTATAACAACCACGACCATGGATTATAAACAATCCACGACCAACCACGATCATGATTATTATACCACCACGACCATGATTATAACAACCACTTAATCATGATTATAACAACCACGACCATGATTATAAATAATCATGGAGCATGATTATAACAACCACGACCATGATTATAACAACCACGACCAACCACGATCATGATTATAACAAATCCACGATCATGATTATAACAACCACGACCATGATTATAACAACCACGATCATGATTATAACAACCACGACCATGATTATAGTCACCGGGAATCCACGACCATGATTAGTAACAACCACGATCAAGGATTATAAATAACCACGACTATGATTATAAATAAATCACGACCCATGATTATAACAACCACGACCATGATTATAAATAAACCCACGACCATGATTATAACAACCGCGACCATGATTATAACAATCAATGGACTACATTGGTAACAAACCACGACCCGGCGATTATAAATAACCTCGACCATGATTATAACAACCACGACCATGATTAGTAAACAACCACGACCACACGTTATAACAACCGCACGGCGATTATAACAACTACGACCAACCACGATCATGATTATAACAACCACGATCATGATTATAACAATCACGACCAATAGATTATAAACAAATCACGACCATGATTATAAATAAACCACGACCATGATTATAACAACCACGACCATGATTATAACAACCACACCATGGATTATAACAACCACGACCATGATTATAACAACCACTTAATTACGATTATAATAACCAGATGACCATGATTATAACAACCACACTTAGATTATAATAACCACGATCAAATCATTTATCGTGATTGAGGCAACCACGATCATGATTATTATAACAATCACGACCATGATTATAAATAACTACGTACTCACGATTATAACAACCACGACCAAATCATCATCTATGGATTATAACAACCACAACCATGATTATAACAACCACGACTATGATTATAACAACCACGACTATGATTATAACAACAACGACCATGATTATAACAACCACAGCTATGATTATAACACCCACGAACCATGATTATAACAACCACGACTATGATTATAACAACCACGACCATGATTATAACAACCACGACCATGATTATAACAACCACAGCTATGATTATACCACCCACGAACCATGATTATAACAACCACGACTATGATTATAACAACCACGACCATGATTATAACAACCACGACCATGATTATAACAACCACGACCATGATTATCTCATATACTATAGGAATAGCCATGTGTCTGTGTGTGTGTCTGTTCTGGGCAGCCTAAAAGGCACAATCGTTTTTCATCAAACTTGGTGGAAAAATCGCAAAGAAATCGTAGAGTGGAACAAAGCTGGTCCCATGTCGATGATTACTTTAGGAAGGCATTAATTAACCATTTTATTTACGCTGGAAAACGATGTCGCTGTACGCCGTCAGCCGGCCGGCGGTTGGGCGCTAGCCAAGCACGAGCGTTCGAACTTTCACTCTTTGGTAAACTGTACCACCGGACTCACCACCGGCCACGAAGGGCCCACGAGCATTTGTTGCTAGCTATAAGACTCCTGGGTGTAGTACACTGCTAGCTATAAAACTCCTGGGTGATATATATTGATAGCTATAAAACTCCTGGGTGTAGTACACTGGTATCTATAAAACTCCTGGGTGTAGTACACTGGTAGCTATAAAACTCCTGGGTGTAATACATTGTTAGCTATAAAACTCCTGGGTGTAATACATTGCAAGCTATAAAACTCCTGGGTGTAGTTCACTGCTAGCTATAGAACTCCTGGGTGTAGTACATTGCTAGCTATAAAACTCCTGGGTGTAGTACATTGCTAGCTATAAAACTCCTGGGTGTAATACATTGCAAGCTATGAAACTCCTGGGTGTAGTACACTGCTAGCTATAGAACTCCTGGGTGTAGTACATTGCTAGCTATAAAACTCCTGGGTGTAGTACATTGCTAGCTATAAAACTCCTGGGTGTAATACATTGCTAGCTATAAAACTCCTGGGTGTAATACATTGCTAGCTATAAAACTCCTGGGTGTAATACATTGTTAGCTATAAAACTCATGGGTGTAATACATTGCAAGCTATAAAACTCCTGGGTGTAGTACACTGCTAGCTATAAAACTCCTGGGTGTAGTACATTGCTAGCTATAAAACTCCTGGGTGTAATGCATTGCTAGCTATACAACTCCTGGGTGTAGTACAATGCTAGCTATAAAACTCCTGGGTGTAGTACACTGCTAGCTATAAAACTCCTGGGTGTAATACATTGTTAGCTATAAAACTCCTGGGTGTAATACATTGCTAGCTATAAAACTCCTGGGTGTAGTACACTGCTAGCTATAAAACTCCTGGGTGCAATACATTGTTAGCTATAAAACTCCTGGGTGTAGTACAATGCTAGCTATAAAACTCCTGGGTGTAGTACACTGCTAGCTCTAAAACTCCTGGGTGTAATACATTGCTAGCTATAAAACTCCTGGGTGTAATACATTGCTAGCAATACAACTCCTGGGTGTAGTACAATGCTAGCTATAAAACTCCTGGGTGTAGTACACTGCTAGCTATAAAACTCCTGGGTGCAATTCATTGTTAGCTATAAAACTCCTGGGTGTAGTACAATGCTAGCTATAAAACTCCTGGGTGTAATACATTGCTAGCTATAAAACTCCTGGGTGTAATACATTGCTAGCTATAAAACTCCTGGGTGTAGTACACTGCTAGCTATAGAACTCCTGGGTGTAATACATTGCTAGCTATAAAACTCCTGGGTGTAATACATTGCTAGCTATAAAACTCCTGGGTGTAATACATTGCTAGCTATAGAACTCCTGGGTGTAGTACACTGCTAGCTATAAAACTCCTGGGTATACTACAATGCTGGCTATAAAACTCCTGGGTGTAATACATTGCTAGCTATAAAACTCCTGGGTGTAATACATTGCTAGCTATAAAAAACTCCTGGGTGTAGTACACTGCTAGCTATAAAACTCCTGGGTATACTACAATGTGGCTATAAACTCTGGGTGTAATACATTGCTGTATAAAACTCCTATAAAACTCCTGGGTGTAATACATTTGCTAGCTATAAAACTCCTGGGTGTAATACATTTGCTATAAAACTCCTGGGTGTGTGCATGCTGGCTATACTCCTGATGTAGTACACTGCTAGCTATAAAACTCCTGGGTATACTACAATGCTGGCTATAAAACTCCTGGGTGTAATACATTGCTGGCTATAAAACTCCTGGGTGTAATACATTGCTAGCTATAGAACTCCTGGGTGTAGTACACTGCTAGCTATAAAACTCCTGGGTATACTACAATGCTGGCTATAAAACTCCTGGGTGTAATACATTGCTAGCTATAAAACTCCTGGGTGAAATATATTGATAGCTATAAAACTCCTGGGTGTAATACATTGCTAGCTATAAAACTCCTGGGTGTAGTACACTGGAAACTATAAAACTCCTGGGTGTTATACATTGCTAGCTATAAAACTCCTGGGTGTAATACATTCCTAGCTATAAAACTTCTGGGTGTAGTACACTGGTAACTATAAAATTCCTGGGTGTAATAAAATGCTAGCTATAAAACTCCTGGGTGTAATACATTGCGAGCTATAAAACTCCTGGGTGTAATACATTGCGAGCTATAAAACTCCTGGGTGTAATATATTGGTAGCTATAAAACTCCTGGGTGTAATACATTGCGAGCTATAAAACTCCTGGGTGTAATAAAATGCTAGCTATAAAACTCCTGGGTGTAATACATTCCTAGCTATAAAACTCCTGGGTGTAATATATTGGTAGCTATAAAACTCCTGGGTGTAATACATTGCGAGCTATAAAACTCCTGGGTGTAGTACAAACAATACGAAAAGTCCTTTGCTTACAGAGTAACAGGGAATTTACAGCAAGTGTTTTCTAAGTGAGTGAAGATGTTCACCGTCTGGCTCGCGTTGTATATTAAGGGTTCAACGCTGTAAATTCTATATGGTCGCCAAAATGGAAAAAAATGAGTCACATGATTATTTTTTGTAGTAGAAATTCAGTTTAAACGGGTTTTCTATTGTGTAATATATTACTGTATATGTTATGTATATATAATTACTCTATTATATTACATCATATATTATTCTGCAGTATGCTACAATTAATGTTAAAAAAATGTTGCTTTGTATTAATGATCAACTAATTTATTTATGGTATAACGTTTGCCGTTACTTTGGTAGATGTTTGTATTCTGTACTACAGTAGATCTCTGTACCTTAGGTCTAAAACAATATCAGGATGAGTTCAATGACGATGATTTTGTTCTAAAACGGTCCCATGGAAGCTTGAACCAGAAAGATATGGGTTCGTAGACAACATCGGCTTACTTGAAGTTGGAAAATGGGTGAAGGACTAGTCAAATTGGGACCCATAGGCACACTGTATTGTAGCGACTCTGTCCCCTCCTCACGCTACCATAATAACAACCACTTGCTCCAACTTGACACCAGTGAGCACCGATTCGGAACCAGTTTCCTATCCGACTATGAGACCAGTTTCCCATCCTCCTATGAGACCGAGGTATTGAGGCAGGTGTGTCTGCCTGGTAAGCCCAGTCTCTTTTCTGCAGCCTACGGTGTTCCTCTTCTCCCGGGGTGTGGACGAAGAATTGTATTAAGGACGACTGCAGTTGGTGGTGTTGTGATGGTACTGGACTACGGCGGTAATCCCTGGTTCCTTGTGGCTGTCCATCGCAACCTAGACATGCTACCTGAGCTGCCATTTCTATCATTTTTTTGTGTTGTTATTTAATGTTTAAAGTAGGAATAATCAGGTAATATTATGGTGTGTTTTGATAATTGCATATTTATGTTTTACTTGTGTCATGTAATATACCTAATTAACTATATTAATCAATACTTAATATAAATATTATTTTATGACTCCGTTTTCTTAATAATCTTCTTATTCCTATCATAACTTAAATTTGTCTGTCACAAAGAGTGATTCTGGTGTGAGTGCTCCCTACTTGATGCATCCACGTATTTCAACCCCTAGATTACTCACTCATTATTTAAACTTGTCAAGTTTGCCTTTCCTCTATGTTGTGGGTAGCAAGGAGGGACATCACAGTATACTAAGCCTTTGGTACACAAGGAGGCAGGATGGCAGGTACTGCACTCGACCCGGGAATCGAACCACCGGCCCCTGGAACAAGAGGGGAGCCTTGTATCTGTTAATCGGTTCTTTCCTACAGTCTCTGCTCAAAAACATCCCGGCGACCCTAGTAAGGTTTGGTTAGTTTCACCCATGACAGTGTTGTGCATAAAAACTCTAATCCAGGTCTCCGACAGCAAGACAGAGAAAGTGATAAGCACTCTTGGACAGTGTAATATCTTGTCAAGAGATGCGCGTCCTCGATACCTTTACAGTATTTATACCAAAGATGTATCAAGTGTTGCCAATCAAGAATCACTCCTACTTGCCAAAGAAAATGGAAATTAACAATTAATTGAGTTTGTATAAAAATACTTTGTTATCAAAGATGGTTCAGCTACTTCGCCTGTCCACTTAAACTGAAAGACACAACGCTCCAACATGTGTTTGGTGTAAGGCAGCCACTGATCATTTCTGACGAGAGTGGCCACAAAGTAGATATAAAAAATATGATGAAACATTAACTCATGCTATTGCTAACATCAGTTTCAGAAACAATTCGGTCACTACTCTACACTACTCTCATTGCTGGTTGACTGTGAAGCTTGTCCTATCACTATCATAGTACCACTTGCTTCATCATGCTTGGTGTTAGATGATATAGTTCTATAGATCTCATATGTACCATGGGAAAACCTTCGAAGGTACATACATTCGGTGACCTGGCAGATATATTTATGGACGTGAATTTTTAAATTGGTCGAAATTGCTGTGCAGTGCGTGCGAATTAATGCTGTTTTGGTGACAAACACCGATAAACTTGCATCAAATCAACCACAAATGAACGAGGTCCAAAGGGTGATAAAGGATGTCTTCATGCACCATTGCTCTCCAACTGGTGTAAATTTGGTTAAATGGCAGCAGACGAAGCACGGGGTCATAGAGGCAAGTTTACTCCTGACGTTTCTTCTCGAAGGACTTTTTCAAGGGTCTCTGTTACTTTTCCTACCATCAAACCATTATCCAAATGAATTGAACTCATGGTGTGACTTGATGGCTTTGCCTGAGAATAAGGCAGATCTTGCTAACTTTATTACACATGTGCTCTTGCTCCATGCACCACGCGAGAAAGAAGTAGTAGTGGCACAGATTTTTAGTGACGAGCATAAGGTAAAGTCTTCTCACATGTTAGTCTCTCCACTCTGAATGCAGCCTGTGAGATAGACACAAGAATCTTGAAAAGAATTGTTTCATTATATAAACAATACATGTGAGAAAGCTATGGTGTTTACAAAAAACACTGGGGTACCATTGTTGCTAGTAGGTCACTGTAACCGCCTTCAGTCAAGAAATCTGTGAATAGTGACTGCAATTTTAAGGAATCGAAAATATATCAACATCAGGGCCATTCAGGACAACCGTGCTCAGTACTGTGTGACACCTCTGCTCTCACGGGGTGTGACGCCACCTCCTGGTTCAGTACTGTGTGGCCGCTCTGCTCTCACCGGGTGTGACGCCACCTCCTGGTTCAGTACTGTGTGACACCTCTGCTCTCACCGGGTGTGACGCCACCTCCTGGTTCAGTACTGTGTGGCCGCTCTGCTCTCACGGGGTGTGACGCCACCTCCTGGTTCAGTACTGTGTGACACCTCTGCTCTCACCGGGTGTGACGCCACCTCCTGGTTCAGTACTGTGTGGCCGCTCTGCTCTCACCGGGTGTGACGCCACCTCCTGGTTCACTGGACAGCCAAATCAGTCATTATGGAATTTATACCAGAAGTATCATTACCGTTTGGCTAAGCTCTGAGAAGGTGAACTAACGCTGGAGAAACTGTATGCAAAATGTACAACTTCGAAAAGTTTCGCACCACTAAAGACGTCTTGGTCTTCAAGATATGCAAGCCTGAGTCTACGCCACCAACAAGTGATGCACTATTACCAAGCGTTCATCTACAAGCTGACACAATGCTCTCATCATCAACCAGACCAGACCTCATGGTAACCTTGTGAAGCAGTCTGAGTCCTTCCCTACAGCATGTTGTCACGTGTCCTAGATGTTTCAGTTGTCACGTGTTATAAGTGTTTCACTTGTCACGTGTCCTAGGTGTTTCACGCAATGTTCCTGTCACGCGTCCTAAGTCACGACCGTCGTGTTTCACCGTCACGTTATTGTTTCACTTGTCACGGTCTAGATGTCAAGCTCATGCAAGGTTACTTGTCACTAGTATTTCACTTGTCTGTCATGGGTTTCACCGTCACGTGTTAAGGTTTCACTTGTCACTGTCTAGGTGTTTCACATGTCACGTTATAAGGTTCCCACCCGTCGAAGTTCCTTGTCACCTGTCATAGGTGTTTCACAATCACGTGTTATAAGTGTTTCACTTGTTACCTGTCATAGGTGTTTCCATGTCACGTGTTATAAGTGTTTCCTTGTACCTGTCCCTAGGTGTTTCACATGTCACGTGTTATAAGTGTTCACTTGTCACCTCATAGGTGTTTCCACCCGTCACGTGTCATAAGTGTTTCCTTGTCACGTGTCCAGATGTTTCAATTGTCCGTCACCAGTGCTCACTTGTCACGTGTCTAGGTGTTTCACTTGTCACCCGCTTAGGTGTTTCACCTGTCACGTGCTATAAGTGTTTCACTTGTCACGTGTCCAGTGTTTCACGTGTCAAAGTGTTTCCTTTGTTACCTGTCATAGGTGTTTCACATGTCACGTGTTAAAGTGTTTCACTGTCGTGTCCTCAGTGTTTCACTTGGTCACCTCTGTAGGGTTTCACCGTCGCGTTATACAGGTTTCACCTGTCACGTGTCCTGTTTCACGTGTCATAAGTGTTTCACTTGTTACCGTCAAGGTGTTCACATGTCACGTGTTATAAGTGTACTTATTTACCGTCATAGGTGTTTCATGTCGTGTTAAGTGTTTCACTTGTCACCTGTCCTGGGTGTCACAAGTCGTGTACTCAAGTGTTTCACTTGTTACCCATAGTTCCACATGTCGTGTTATAAGTGTTTCACTTGTCACCTGTCAAGGTGTTTCACATGTCACGGTTATAAGTGTCACTGTTACCTGTCAAGGTGTTTCACACACGTTTATAAGTGTTTCAAGTCACTGTCATAGGTGTTTCACATGTCATGTTATAAGTGTTTCACTGTTACCTGTCGTGCTCACATGTCACGTAAGTGTCTTGTTACTGTCATAGGTGTCACAGCACGTGTTATAAGTGTTCACTTGTCACGGTCCTAGGTGTTCCACACACACCCCACCCAACATGTCATAAGTGTTCACTTGTCACCGTCATAGATGTCACATCACGTTATAATGTTTCCTTGTACACCGGTCAAGGTGTTTCATGTCACGTTATAAGGTTTCACTTGTTACCCCAACACACGTGTAAGTTTCACTGTCACCTGTCTAGGTGTTTCACTTGTCACCTGTCAAGGTGTTTCCACCAGTCACGTGTTATAAGTGTTTCATGTCACCTGTCATAGGTGTTCACATGTCACGTGTCATAAGTGTTCACTGTCACCCGTCTAGGTTTCACATGTCACACGTGTTATAATTTCACTTGTTACCTGTCATAGGTGCCTATGTCACGTGTAATGTTTCACCCGTTACCTGTCGCAGTTCACGTCACGTGTCCAAATGCCTGTCTTTCATAGGTGCACATTCATAAGTGTTTCACTTGTACCCTGTCATAAGTGTTTCACCTGTCACGTGTTATAAGTGTTTCACTTGTTACGTGTCCTAGGTGAATCACTTGTCACGTGTCTAGGTGTTTCACTTATCACCTGTCATAGGTGTTTCACAGTCACCTGTCATAAGTGTTTCACCTGTCACGTGTTATAAGTGTTTGACTGTCACCTATCATAAGTGTTTCACTTGTCACGTGTCCCTGGGTGTTTCACTTGTCACGTGTCATCGGTGTCTCACTTGTCACGTGTCAAAGTGTTTCACTTGTAACGTCATAAGTGTTCACTTGTAACGTGTCAAAGGTTTCCTTGTCCGCTGTCATAAGGTTTCACAGTAACGTCATAAGTGTTTCACTTGCACGTGTCATAGGTGTCTCACTTGTCGTGTCATAAGTGTTTCACTTGTCACGTGTCATAAGTGTTTTCACTTGTAACGTGTCATAAGTGTTCACTTGTAACGTGTCATAAGTGTTTCACTTGTAACGTGTCATAAGTCACTTGTCACGTGTCATAGTGTTTCACTTGTAACGTGTCATAAGTTTCACTATCACTGTCATAAGTGTTTCACTTGCACATGTCATAAGTGTTTCCTTGTCCAGTGTCATAAGTGTCACGTAACTGTCATAGTGTTTCACTTGTAACGTGTCATAAGTGTTCACTAACGTCATAAGTGTTTCACTTGTAACGTGTCATAAGTGTTTCACTGTAACGTCATCGTGCTCACTTGTCACGTGCATAAGCACACCACACACCAGTGTTTCACTTGTCACGTCATAAGTGTTTCACTTGTAACGTGTCATAAATTTCACTTGTCACGTGTATAAGTGTTTCACTTGTCACGTCATAAGTGTTTCACTTGTCACGTCAAGGTGTTTCACTTGTCACGTGTCATAGAGTGTTCACTTGTCACGTGTCATAAGTGTTTCCACAACGTGTCATAAGTGTTTCACTTGTCACGTGTCTCAAGTGTTCACTTGTCACGTGTCATAAGTGTTTCACTTGTAACGTGTCATAAGTTTCACTTGTCACTGTCATAAGTGTTTCACTTGTAACGTGTCATAAGTGTTTCACTTATACGTGTCATAAGTGTTTCACTTGTAACGTGTCATAAGTGTTTCACTTGTAACGTGTCATAAGGTGTTTCACTTGTAACTGTCATAAGTGTTTCACTTGTCACGTGTCATAAGTGTTTCACTTGTAACGTGTCAAAGTGTTTCACTTGTCACGTGTCATAAGTGTTTCACTTGTAACTGTCATAAGTGTTTCACTTGTAACGTGTCATAAGTGTTTCACTTGTAACGTGTCATAAGTGTTTCACTTGTCACGTGTCATAAGTGTTTCACTTGTAACGTGTCATAAGTGTTTCACTTGTAACGTGTCATAAGTGTTTCACTTGTAACGTGTCATAAGTGTTTCACTGTAACGTCAAAGTGTTTCACTTGTAACGTGTCATAAGTCTCTCACTTGTCACGTGTCATAAGTGTTTCAGGAGTCAAAGTGTTTCACTGTAACGTATAAGTTTCACTTGTACGTGTCATAGTGTTTTCACGGTCATATGTTTCACTTGTAACGCATAAGTGTTCACGCAATATAAGTGTTTCACTTGTAACGTGTCATAAGTGTTTCACTTGTCACTGTCATAAGTGTTCCACTGTAACTGTCATAAGTGTTTCGTAACGTGTCATATGTTTCACTTGTCACGTGTCTAGTGTTTCACTTGTAACGTGTCATAGGTGTCTCCTGTCACGTGTCATAAGTGTTTCACTTGTAACGTGTCATAAGTGTTTCTGTAACGTGTCATAAGTGTTTCACTTGTAACGTGTCATAAGTGTTTCACTTGTCACGTGTCATAGTGTTTCCAGTAACGTGTCATAGTGTTCACTTGTCACGTGTCATAAGTGTTTCACGTAACGTGTCATAAGTGTTCACTTGTAACGTGTCATAAGTGTTTCACTTGTAACGTGTCATAAGTGTTTCACTTTGTAACGTGTCATAAGTGTTTCACTTGTAACGTGTCATAAGTGTTTCACTTGTAACGTGTCATAAGTGTTTCACTTGTAACGTGTCATAAGTGTTTCACTTGTAACGTGTCATAAGTGTCGGACTGTGCTGGGTTGCATCCTGCTGTATCAGGCTGTGTTGTTTTAGTTCGGCTGTGTCAGGCTGTGTTGTTACTATGTCAGGCTGTGTTGTGTTGACTAGGCTGTATCAGGCTGTGCTGTGTTGACTCGGCTGCAGCAGACTGTGTTGTGTTCACTTTGCTATATCAGGCTGAGTTGTGTTGGATCGGCTGACAAGCAGTGTTCCGTTAGCTCGGCTATGTAAGGCTGTGTTGATTCGACTCGGCTGTATCAGGCTGTGTTGTGTTGACTCGGTTGGTGGCACTGATTCGACTCGAATCAGGTTGTGTTGTGTTGGTTCGTCTGTGTCAGGCTGTGCTGATTCGACATGAATGTATCAGGCTGTGTTGTGTTGACTCGGTTGAGTCAGGCTGTACTGATTCGACTCGGATATATCAGGATGTGTTGTGTTGGCTCGTCTGTGTCAGGCTGTGCTGATTCGACATGAATGTATCAGGCTGTGTTGAATTGGGTTAGGATATCAGAAAGTGCAGTGTTGCATCGGCTGCGTCAGCGTGTAATGGGCCGTCAGTGAGGAAGAAGTCAAAAATGAATGGGAAGAAAGATCTGTAAGCCGGATGGAACCTCATTAACTTATTGGACGAGGTGGAGGGTGACCCAAAGCAGGAGAGACAGGTGACCCAAGGCAGGAGAGACAGGTGACCCAAAAGCAGGAAGAACAGGTGACCCAAAGGCAGGAGAGACAGGTAACCCAAAGCAGGGAGACAGGTGACCCAAGGCAGGAGAGACAGGTGACCCAAGGCAGGAGAGACAGGTGACCCAAGGCAGGAGAGACAGGTGACAAGGCAAGGAGAGACAGGTGACCCAAGGCAGGAGAGACAGGTGACCCAAAGCAGGAGAGACAGGTGACCCAAGGCAGGAGAGACAGGTGACCCAAAGCAGGAGAGACAGGTGACCCAAGGCAGGAGAACAGGTGACCCAAGACAGGAGGAGACAGGTGACCCAAGACAGGAGAGACAGGTGACCCAGGCAGGAGAGACAGGTGACCCAAAGCAGGAGAGACAGGTGACCCAAACAGGAGACAGGTGACCCAAGGCAGGAGAGACAGGTGACCCAAAGCAGGAGAGACAGGTGACAAGGCAGGAGAGACAGGTGACCCAAGGCAGGAGAACAGGTGACCCAAAGCAGAGGAGAGACAGGTGACCCAAAGCAGGAGAGACAGGTGACCAAAGCAGGAGAGACAGGTGACCCAAAGCAGGAGAGACAGGTGACCCAAGGCAGGAGACAGGTGACCCAAAGCAGGAGAGACAGGTGACCAAGGCAGGGAGACAGGTGACCAAAGCAGGAGAGACAGGTGACCCAAAGCAGGAGAGACAGGTGACCAAAGCAGGAGAGAGACAGGTGACCCAAAGCAGGAGACAGGTGACCAAAGCAGGAGAAGGTGACCAAAGCAGGAGACAGGTGACCCAAAGCAGGAGAACAGGTGACAAAGCAGGAGACAGGTGACCCAAAGCAGGAGAGACAAGGTGACCCAAAGCAGGAGAGACAGGTGACCCAAGGCAGGAGAGACAGGTGACCCAAGGCAGGAGACAGGTGACCAAGGCAGGAGAAGACAGGTGACCCAAGGCAGGAGAGACAGGTGACCCAAAGCAGGAGAAACAGGTGACAAGGCAAGGAGACAGGTGACCAAAGCAGAGACAGGTGACCCAAGGCAGGAGACAGGTGACCCAAGGCAGAACACAGGTGACCCAAGGCAGGAGAGACAGGTGACCCAAGGCAGGAGACAAGGTGACCAAAGCAGGAGAGACAGGTGACCCAAGGCAGGAGAGACAGGTGACCCAAGGCAGGAGAGACAGGTGACCCAAAGCAGGAGAGACAGGTGACCCAAGGCAGAACAGGTGACCCAAGGCAGGAGAGACAGGTGACCCAAAGCAGGAGAGACAGGTGACCCAAAGCAGGAGAGACAAGAGTGACAAGGCAGGAGAGACAGGTGACCAAAGCAGAGGAAGACAGGTGACCCAAAGCAGGAGAGACAGGTGACAAGACAAGAGAGAGAAAGGTGACCCAAAGCAGGAGACAGGTGACACAAAACGGAGAGACAGGTGACCCAAAGCAGAAGGGACCAAGGCAGGAGAGACATGTGACCAAAGCAGTAGAGACAGGTGACCCAAAGCAGGAGAGACAGGTGACCCAAAGCAGGAGAGAGACAGGTGACCCAAAGCAGGAGACAGGTGACCCAAGACAGGAGAACAGGTGACCCAAGGCAGGAGAAGACAGGTGACCCAAAGCAGGAGAGACAGGTGACCCAAGACAAGAGAAAAAGGTGACCCAAGGCAGGAGAAACAGGTGACCCAAAGCAGGAGAACAGGTGACCCAAGACAGGAGAGACAGGTGACCCAAAGCAGGAGAGAGACAGGTGACCCAAAGCAGGAGAGACAGGTGACCCAAAGCAGGAGAGACAGGTGACCCAAGACAGGAGACAAGGTGCCCAAGACAAGAGAGACAGGTGACCCAAAGCAGGAAGACAGGTGACCCAAAGCAGGAGAGACAGGTGACCCAAGGCAGGAGAGACAAGGATACCCAAGGCAGGAGAGACAGGTGACCAAAAGCAGTAGAGACAGGTGACCCAAAGCAGGAGAACAAGTGACAAAGCAGGAGAGACAGGTGACCCAAAGTGGGAAGACAGGTGACCAAAGCAGGAGGAACATGACCCAAGCAGGAGAGACAGGTGACAAAGCAAAGAGAGACAGGTGACCCAAAGCAGGAGACAGGTGACCCAAGGCAGGAGAGACAGGTGACCCAAGACAGGAGAGAAAAGGTGACCAAAGCAGGAGACAGGTGACCCAAGACAGGAGAACAGGTGCCCAAGACAAGAGAGACAGGTGACCCAAAGCAGGAGACAGGTGACCAAAGCAGGAGACAGGTGACCCAAAGCAGGGCAGGAGTTGCAAGGCAGGAGAACAGGTGACCCAAAGCAGGAGAAACAGGTGACCCAAGGCAGGAGAACAGGTGACCCAAAGCAGGAGACAGGTGACCCAAAGCAGGAGAGACAGGTAACCCAAAGCAGGAGAGACAGGTGACCCAATGCAGGAGAGACAGGTGACCCAAGGCAGGAGAACAGGTGACCCAAAGCAGGAGAGACAGGTGACCCAAAGCAGGAGACAGGTGACCAAAGCAGGGAGAGACAAGGTGACCCAGCAGAGACAGGTGACCCAAGACAGGAGAAAAGGTGACCCAAGACAGGAGAGACAGACAGATGACCCAAGGCAGGAGAACAGACAGGTGACCCAAGACAGGAGAAACAGGTGACCCAAGACAGGAGAACCAGGTACCCCAAGACAAGAGACAGGTGACCTAAGACAGGAAAGACAGGTGACCCAAGACAGGAGAGACAGGTGCCATAAAGACAGGAGAGAGACAGACAGGCCCAAGACAGTAGAACAGGTGACCCAAGACAGGAGAGAGACAGACAGGTGACCCAAGGCAGGAGAGACAGACAGGTGACCCAAGACAAGGAAGACAGGTGACCCAAGGCAGGAGGACAGACAGGTGACCCAAGACAGGAGAAGACAGGTGACCTAAAGACAGGAGAGACAGACAGGTGACCCAAGACAGGAGAAACAAGGTGACCCAAGACAGGAGAGACAGACAGGTGACCCAAGAGCAGGAGAGACAGACAGGTGACCCAAGACAGGAGAGACAGGTGACCCAAGGCAGGAGACAGGTGACCCAAGGCAGTGAACAAGGTGACCCAAGGCAGGAGGACAGGTGACCCAAGGCAAGGAGAACAGGTGACCAAGGCAGGAGACACAGGTGATCCAAGACAGGAGAACAGGTGACCCAAGACAGGAGAGAGACAGGTGACTAATGGCAGGAGAGACAGGTGACTCAAGACAGGAGAGACAGACAGGTGACCCAAGACAGGGGAGACAGACAGGTGACCCAAGGCAGGAGAGACAGACAGGTGACCCCAGACAGGGAGACAGACAGGTGACCCAAGACAAGGGAGACAGACAGTTGACCCAAGGCAGGAGAGACAGACAGGTGACCCAAGACAGGAGAAACAGACAGGTGACCCAAGACAGGAGAGACAGGTGACCCAAGACAGGAGAGACAGGTGACCCAAGACAGGAGAGACAGGTGACCCAAGACAGGAGAGACAAGGTGACCCAAGGCAGGGTAGACAGACAGGTGACCCAAGGAAGGAGAGAGACAGGTGACCCAAGACAAGAGAGACAGGTGACCAAGACGTGAGACA
>NW_024727641.1:0-34300 GCF_018991925.1 Homarus americanus
CACAATCTTCACTATATCTCACTTCACAATCTTCACCACATTTCACTTCACAATCTTCACTACATCTCACTTCACAATCTTCACTACATCTCACTTCACAATCTTCACTACATCTCACTTCACAATATTCACTACATCTCACTTCACAATCTTCACCACATCTCACTTCACAATCTTTACTACATCTCACTTCAAAATCTTCACTACATCTCACTTCACAATCTTCACTACATCTCACTTCACAATCTTCACTATATCTCACTTCACAATCTTCACTACATCTCACTTCACAATCTTCACCACATCTCACTTCACAATCTTCACTATATCTCACTTCACAATCTTCACTACATCTCACTTCACAATCTTCACCACATCTCACTTCACAATCTTCACTACATCTCACTTCAAAATCTTCACTACATCTCACTACACAATCTTCACTACATCTCACTTCACAATCTTCATTACATCTCACTTCACAATCTTCACCACATCTCACTTCTCAATCTTCACTACATCTTACTTCACAATCTTCACTACATCTCACTTCACAATCTTTACCACATCTGAATTCACAATCTTCACTAAATCTCCATTCACAATCTTCACTACATCTCACTTCACAATCTTCACTACATCTCACTTTACAATTTTCACATCTCACTTCACAATTTTTACATCTCACTTCACAATCTTCACTACATCTCACTTCACAATCTTCACTACATCTCACTTCACAATCTTCACTACATCTCACTTCATCTCACTCTCTTCACCACATCTCACTTCACAATCTTCACTACATCTCACTTCACAATCTTCACTACATCTCACTTCACAATCTTCACTACATCTCACTTCACAATCTTCACTACATCTCACTTCACAATCTTCACCACATCTCACTTCACAATCTCACTTCACAATCTTCACTACATCTCACTTCACAATCTTCACTATATCTCACTTCACAATCTTCACCACATTTCACTTCACAATCTTCACTACATCTCACTTCACAATCTTCACTACATCTCACTTCACAATCTTCACTACATCTCACTTCACAATCTTCACTACATCTCACTTCACAATCTTCACCACATCTCACTTCACAATTTTTACTACATCTCACTTCACAATCTTCACTACATCTCACTTCACAATCTTCACTACATCTCACTTCACAATCTTCACTATATCTCACTTCACAATCTTCACTACATCTCACTTCACAATCTTCACTACATCTCACTTCACAATCTTCACTACATCTCACTTCACAATCTTCACTACATCTCACTTCACAATCTTCACTACATCTCACTTCACAATCTTCACTACATCTCACTTCACTTCACTACATCTCACTCACAATCTTCACTACATCTCACTTCACAATCTTCACTACATCTCACTTCACAATCTTCACCACATCTCACTTCACAATCTTCACTACATCTCCTTCACAATCTTCACTACATCTCACTTCACAATCTTTACCACATCTTAATTCACAATCTTCACTACATCTCCATTCACAATCTTCACTACATCTCACTTCACAATCTTCACTACATCTCACTTTACAATTTTCACATCTCACTTCACAATTTTTACATCTCACTTCACAATCTTCACTACATCTCACTTCACAATCTTCACTACATCTCACTTCACAATCTTCACTACATCTCACTTCACAATTTTCACTACATCTCACTTCACAATCTTCACTACATGTCACTTCACAATCTTCACTACATCTCACTTCACAATCTTCACTAACACCATCCTTCATCACTACATATAACAACATCCATCATCACTACATATAACAACATCCATCATCATCACTTTATATAACACTATCCATCATCACTACATATAACACCATCCATCATCACTACATATAACACCATCCATCATCACTACATATAAAACCAACCTATCATCACTACATATAATATCATCTATCATCACTACATATAACACCATCCAACATCACTACATATTACACCACCCATCATCACTACATATAACATCATCCATCATCACTACATATAACACCATCCATCATCATCACTTTATATAACACTATCCATCATCACTACATATAACACTATCCATCATCACTACATATAACACCATCCATCATCACTACATATAACACCAACCATCATCACTACATATAACACCATCCTTCATCACTACATATAACACCATCCATCATCACTACATATAACACCACCCATCATCCCTACATATAACATCATCCGTCATCACTACATATAACTCTATCCATCATCACTACATATAACACCAACCATCATCACTACATATAAGATCATGCATCATCACTACATATAACACCATCCATCATCACTACATATAAAACCATCCATCATCACTACATATAGAACCATCCTATCATCACTACATATAATGTCATTCAGCATCACTACATATAACACCATCCATCATCACTACATATAACACCATCCAACATCACTACATATAACACCACCCATCATCACTACATATAACATCATCCATCATCACTACATATAACTCTATCCATCATCACTACATATAAAACCATCCTATCATCACTACATATAACATCATCCATCATCACTACATATAACACCATCCATCACTACATATAGAACCATCCTATCATCACTACATATAATATCATCCATCATCACTACATATAACACCATCCAACATCACTACATATAACACCACCCATCATCACTACATATAACATCATCCATCATCACTACATATAACTCTATCCATCATCACTACATATAACACCTTCCAGCATCACTACATATAACACCAACAATCATCACTACATATATCATCATGCATCATCACTATATATAACACCATCCATCATCACTACATATATTACCCTCCTATCATCACTACATATAACACCATCCATCATTACTACATATAACGCCATCCTTCATCACTACATATAACACCATCCATCATCACTACATATTATAACACCATCCATCATCTTTACAAACACCAGTCCTCAACACTATAGTGATAAACAGCTTCATTTTGATGTCAATTTCTTTAAATTCCAATTCTTTCTGTATGGTCTTTTGATTTGACCTCAGTGACCTGTTAGTGTCAGTAAATCACAATGGTGTTCCAACGCACTGTATCGAAGGTGTCTGAGGTGGAGGTGAAGGCTTGCAAGGATTTCGTTGTAGACTTCGACACCAGCTTCGTGGTGGTTGCAACAAACATCTACCCTGGTGTGGCCCCTAAGCAGATTCGACCATTGTTTGAGGAATGTGGACAGATCGACCTATTTGTGATGCCCGCAAAAGACAACAAAAATGAACACTATGGCTTCGCATACATCCGATACTTTGACGAAGCCTCCTGTGATAAGGCTGTTGGACGATTGGATGGTGACAGCATTGGCCGCAGCCGAAAATCATCTAACAAGCTGGAAGTTAACTACTACAGTGCCCATGGTACCTTGAACAACCTTGACCGCCAAGCTGCTGAGTTCATAGTTCTGTCCAGTGTTGCCGACCAACACCCCGCCTCTATCCTTAAGAAGACCAACGTGCGCACTACCGTTGCCAAGTCAGTTACCTTCAATTATGACAATTTGGGCGACATCAGGGAGCGCGAAACTTCCACAGCTACTTACACTCTGTCTGTACCTCCCAACCAATGAATTTAACTCAACTGCTGCCATCGAATAAGAAAATGTCGCCAATAGTTGTACCTCTGGGAACCTGGAGGGAGGCACCAACCCCTGATGAAGGCTCAGTAATATCTACCATGTTATGTAAACACTTATAACACATATAACATCATCCATCATCACTACATATAACACCATCCATCATCACTACATATAACACCATCCATCATCACTACATATTACACCATCCATCATCACTACATATAACACCATCCATCATCACTGATCGGTAAAGTAGTTTCCGAGATTCTCGTGCGGACACACAAACAAACACACACACACACACAAACAAACAGACATACTTCTTTGTTTTATATCGATAGAAGATAGATCATCACTACATATAACACCACCCATCATCACTACATATAACACCACCCATCATCACTACATATAACACCACCCATCATCACTACATATAACACCACCCATCATCACTACATATAACACTACCCATCATCACTACATATAACATCATCCATCATCACTACATATAACACCATCCATCATCACTACATATAACACCACCATCATCACTACATATAACACCACCCATCATACACACCATCCCATCATCACATCACATATAACACCACCCATCACCACCCATCACATATAACACCACCCATCATCAACACACCACCCATCATCACTACATATAACACCACCCATCATCACTACATATAACACCACCCATCATCATTACATATAACACCACCCATCATCACTACATATAACATCATCCATCATCACTACTTATAACACCATCCACCATCACTACATATAACACCATCCATCATCACTACATATAACACCACCCATCATCATTACATATAACACCACCCATCATCACTACATATAACATCATCCATCATCACTACATATAACACCATCCACCATCACTACATATAACACCATCCATCATCACTACAGATCGGTAAAGTAGTTTCCGAGATTCTCGTGCGGACACACAAACAAACAAACAAACATACTTCTTTGCTTTATATATATACATACAAGAAGCAAAAATCTTTAATTATCTATTAATTGTAAGTTTTAAGGTTTTCTTGGAACCCTTGGCAGGAAATAAGGACACTTGAGCCTTGAAAACTGTCGTTGTAATTATTTATAATAAACCTGTCGATGTTTATTTCCGGGTTAAAGTAAAAGGAAGGTTTTGTCTGGACTATTAGCACGCAGACAGTTGCTGGTTGACGATACTGAAGGCCTATACAGGTGTGTGGTGCTTGTGCTTGGTGATGCTTCGTTTATGAGAGATAATCCCAGGAGTGAACTTTGTTCTGAAAGGACAAACAAAAAAAGTCATTAGTTATCGTTGTCCCGGAAGTGTTTGTATGTCGGTCACTCTTGTGTTGTCGATGTGTCCACCCCACAGAGTTATTGCCTGAAGTGACACATTAGACTTCAATTAAAGATCCCCTCCATATGGAAGCTGTTCACACCTCTTGACAGTATTTGGTCTGACATTTAGTTATAAAGGTCGTTTTTTGTCTAGTTCATCTTCCTATGACAACATTAACAATTCATATCACGTTTTAGAGTTGTATGTTCTTCAAGCCAATTAACACAGTACAGGTAACACCAGAGTCAGGCAGGTACAGTGTTAAGAGTCGTGGTCTACTGTTGTCTTACTGAGTAACGATGATGAAGTAAAGTGGGAAATGACTTTGCCATGAGAGAGGAGAGGAAAGAGAGAAGGAAAGAAGAGAAACGGGAAGTAAAGTAGTAGGGAGTAATAGCAGGTGGGCTGTCCACCTAGCTGAGTCGAGGTGATTGGTTGAGGTGGTGGCCATACACAGCACGCTCCTGCTCGCTCAAGGGAGGCTGGGGGTGGGGGGAGCTAAGCTAGTTAGGCATTCAGTATTGTAATGTGTGTTAATTTGTGCAAGTTAAATGGTGGTGTTATTTTTTCATGTATTGTATAAAGTGAGTCTCTTTTTTATAATAACTCACCAAAAGTGTCGCCCCAGGAAAAGGTAACAGAAACCTTAATGGCACAGGTAGATTGTCACTCCCCTCGCCGCCCAGCGTATCCCACCTGAAGATTAACCATCCCGGCGATACCTTGGGGGGGGGGCTTAAGTATAATATATACTCTTATATAATAATGTTGATGCTGTAATACACTGGCAGTCATAGTACAGTACATTTGTTGCCTTTATTAAGTTGAGTTTTGTATTTTTGGAAAAAGAGAGAGAAATTTGAGCAACATAATAGAGAGAGAGAGAGAGAGAGAGTGTATTACATTGCCACACCCGATTCCTTCCTGGTGTATATTTTTACCACCTCTGGTACAACTGTGTCTCTTGCCGATCTATTTTGCACTTTCGCTTCCTGCCTTTCATCTTCCACCTTTCATCTTCTCCTTCATCTTCTTCTCCCCATCGTCTTTCTCCTCCATCTTACCCCTTCATCTTCCCTCCCTTCTTCCTCCCTTCCATCACCCCCATTCATTTCTACTCCCTTCATCTTCCCCCTTCATCTTCCTCTCCCCTTTATTTTACCCCTCCATTTTCCCCCCTTTCACCTCCCTCCTTCGATCCCCTTTCTTTTCCACCAATCTCCTTACCTTCCACTGCTGTCTTAGTTCATTACTGTTTTTAAGAAATTTAGTTTTTTCAAGGATTTCGATATTTTATTCACTTACAATTCTTTTTTGTTTTAATTTAATTTTCTCACTCCTGATTCAAGTGATTCAAGTGTTGCAGATAATTTATAATATCCAGCCTTTATAATGTCTTTAGTGCCTCTTGAGTAAATATCATTACATTACGTTTATAAACAAATACACGACTCAGACACATTGGTATTATAATCACAAAGCAAAGGTATCAAGAAGTTGTGACGTTTCATCTGTACAACCAGTTGAGAATAAACTTTACTTCTCTAAAAGTTTAGAAGAAATGAGGAGAGTTTCTCGCCAGGGGGTGCAGCGCTGTGAGAGAAGAATGTAAATAAGCCTGACTAGCTAAGAAGACGACCAGGGGTAAGAAATGGTCCGTCTTGAGGATGTGGTTCAGGAGGTGAGGTGAAGAAATAAACCTCGAAGACGTCATAAAACACAGAGATGATACTATTTCTAACCTTCCCAAGTCTCTGGTGGGTGGCAGGTGATCACCAACATGAAATACACCAACATGAAATACACCAACATGAAATACACCAACATGAAATACACCAACATGAAATACACCAACATGAAATACACCAACATGAACTGCGCCAAATTGAAATAGATGATGCCGAGTGAGGTTGATTGTGACTCAGACAGTAACCATAGCAGGACCTAAAAACAGCCAAGACTGTTCTAAAATAAGAACATAAATTATAATTTCTGCCCAAGAGAGGGAATGAGTGAACTTTAATTTCCATTATAGTATAAAACTTAACGAGTTTATCTTCAACGTGATTTTAAATTTTAGTGGGTGAATTTCTTCATTGGATAATTAAATCTTTGAGAATAACATTTTAAGGCGGCCATTTAGTGTCATCATGCTGTAAGATGTAGATACGCTCCAAAAATTATGTTTACGATTTTGTGTTAGACGATATGACACAACAGGCAAAGGATTTTGACGACCCGACCGAGACAACAGGAGTCGCAGTGTTCAATTTGAAATTCATCGGTCTCCTCCATAAAGGCACTTATGGAGTGTTTGTTTACAACTCCTAGTGGTTAATGTGATGCAGCAGTGTGCAGCACATAGTCCATAAGGTGTTTCTTATGCCAGACCCTTGAGAGTACAGCGGGTGGTTACACTACTCACCTACCTTACACTCTCCCCGATGCTTTTGTTAGATGTTGAAACAGGAACTGTGGATCAACCTGTACAGCTTCTTCTTTTACTTTCACACAAACAATAGATTTAACATGTTGCCTAAGTACTTTGATGAAACAATAAGCACAAATGTGTTATCGTCATGATCCGCCTTATGTGATTATATTGCCAGTTGATGTGGGCCCGACCTTGTTTTGATACACTGACTGGCCTCGTGTTAATTTATTCTCACTTTACATACTTTTTCCGTACCTGAACTCCTCGACCGAACGCTCTTAAAGTTTGTAGAGAAGTTGAAACGGGTCTTATTGATATTCGTGGAGACAGACTGATAGAGGTCCCAGCAATAAGGGAGTACAGCCGAGTCCTGCTGGAGACACTGAACACATTTACGTTATTACATCTGGAAATACACGATCACTCACCAAAGAAAACGAAGACAATTTTACCAACTAATATGGTCGAGGTTCTGTAGATATGGGCCACAGCTCAGGTACGGTCGCTATCTGATGTTCCCGACCAGTGTAACAAGAAAGATCTTTACAAACACTATAATATGTAGTCAACGTGCAGTGACTCAGTAATAACTTATTGCTCCTTTGATTCAAGTGTTCGACAACAAACCGAATATGTTCCCTCTGTTCCTTTGACTCTATCTTGTGTGCACGATATTGTGGACTGGGGTGTGATCACGATCAATGGTTGTCCCACTCACTCACTCACTAGGTCTCCTGCCATCTCTTACCCATGAAATTAGATTAAATCTGCCCTGTCGTATCCTCTTTACCTATCCTATCCCCCCTTGTCTCTATTAACCTTAATATATCATCACTCTCTCTCCCCTACTCTCCTTCCCTGCTTCCTCTACCACTATCTCCACCTCCTCTTTCCTTCCCCTTTCACAATTATTATATCCTCGTATCTATGTCCGGCATTATCTTTATCTGCTCCTACTTCCTTCACCATATCTCTCTATCCCCTCAGCCTAAATCACAATGGCTACAAGAACGAGAGCTTGTGTTGGTAAAAGAGGAATTTTTGAACACCATGACAAATGTATATTTTTTGATGACTTAGGGAGAACGTGTGGCGTGATTAGTGTAGAAGAGGAGATTGTCACACCCTTCTACCCAGTCTTGTTAGTCTCTTATGCCAAACCCTGCCAGTCCTCATATCCTACCCTACTAGTTCCTCATACCCTACCCTGTTAGCCCCTCATACCCTACCCTGTAAATCCCTCATACCCTACCATTCCAGTCCCTCATATTCCACCCTACCAGATCCTCATACCTCACCCTGCCAGATCCTCATACCTCACCCTTCCAGCCTGTCTTTGTGTCCCAACAAAATTAAGTTCTGTAAAAATCTAAAATCGACCTGAAGTCTTTCGCCTTCCCTTACCATCTTCTCCCAGTTGGTTCTCTTGTAAATAGTAGCTCGATGCCCTGGAGTCTCTGGTAGTTTCAATAAGTCTGGAGCCCAACTCATTAAGGAACTTCAGGGTGCTGTCATGCTGGGGAGGGAGGGAGAGGGAGCTGTATTATGCTCTCATGCTGGGGAGGGAGGGAGAGGGAGCTGCATTATGCTGTCATGATGGGGAGGGAGGGAGAGGGAGCTGCATTATGCTGTCATGCTGGAGAGGGAGGGAGAGGGAGCTGCATTATGCTGTCATGCAGGGGAGGGAGGGAGAGGGAGCTGCATTATGCTATCATGTTGGGGAGGGAGGGAGAGGGAGCTGCATTATGCTGTCATGTCGGGGAGAGAGGGAGAGGAGGTCGCATTATGCTGCATGCTGCATTAATATGATGCAGCATAACTCCAGCAGTCTCGCTACAGCTTTGTATGTATGGATGATAACACAGTAGACTGCTTACTGTGATAAACTTATACAGTCGAATGAAAACCTGAGAGACAACTCAATATAAGTCCTTTCATTATACTCTAATATTATTATTATCACGGACACGGACACAAGAATTCAATGGATCTAAGTAACGAAAATAAGGAATAATTTAAGTTGTTGTCAAAGACTTTCATATGATTATTGTTTATAACTGAAGGTCTTGGAACTATTTTATCACAACAAAGAAATATAATGCAGTAAAACATGGACAGTGATGAAGTATAATAAAGAACAAAGACAATAAACTGTGACATAGAGAACATCCAAGATACAGGAAGACAAACAATAGTAAAATGACAAGGACAGTCATGAGGACACTGAAGGTGAAACTAACAACAGATACCTGGAGGAGTTGTTATAAATATTGATTTATGTTTTTAACTTTTTGTACTTTTTTGAAGATTTTGTTTTCTCCACAATACAAAAATATCGGTTAATATTCGTTTTTATCCCAATAGGTATTTGGCATTTTTTACCATTATCACTAGGATTATTTTCAGGTTAGGTCAGGTGAGGTCAGGTAAGGTAGGTTAAAGAATACCAAAATACAAAAAAAAAAATATCTACCAATTGGGGAAATTGGGATGAAAAATTTTTTTTACCCAATTTTCTCCAAGAGGTGTAAGATGATCTTGCAGCTTCATACAAATTCACTAAACAACAATAATAATCCAAGAGTTAGTAAGGCATCACCTGGTCATGTTAAGCCCACCTGGTGAAGATAAACATGTTGGTAATGTTTGTATCGTGACTGAACCACCTCACACAGCAGCCCTGAGGCTTTAGGCCACTGACTTAAGTGCTTACATTACACAACATAACGCTCTGTAATGGCCGATGATGCTGTTTTGGTTGTCTAATTGTAGTTTCCAACACGGTAATTACAGCAGGTATCTTTTTATTATCCTGCCATTAAAATATTTATGTGAATTTATAGACTTACGTAACATCATGAAAGTATAAACCGATGAATTAAAATTAAATAATTATCTTATAAAACAACTAATCTATTTAATTTTCCTTTGAGAGTTAAAGGGATAAAATACACACTAACTGGAGTCTAACTAACCTGGTGTGACTCCTCTCCGCCCCACCCAACACATAATCATCCACTCCAGGTAACCTTACACCGCCTAATGGAGCCAAACTTAATAGTATCACTCCTAACTTATCCAAATAAACTTTTCAGTGGGTAACCTTGACTCTACCACACCTTGGCTTTAGACGCTAGTATAAGTCTGGCTGGAGGGACCGTAGTCATTATAAGGGAAGCTTTTTGATAATAGCCATTACCTGCCTCCCGTTAACACTAAAGAAATGTTCCTAAAATTAAACGACCGACAATTAAATCCAAATCCTTTTGAATATTTACATAATTTACTGCAGTGTTTCATTTTGTTAGTGTAGGGGGCGTTTGTTGTGGCCAGGACTCCTCTTCAGATAATATAAATACAGATAATGTTGTTGTAATAAGTAATCTTTTAATGAAAATGTAGAGAAAAATTGGTCAACAAATCTTAATAGTTATCCTGATTTCTTAAAGAACAATAGAGGAATAAGAAGAGGAGAAGGAGGGAAAGAAAATAAAGCATAAAGAAAAAATATAACAAGGAGGAACAACAGAGAAAAAATGAAGAGTAAGATGAAAGAAACTTAGACTGATCAAAAAGACGTATAACAATCTGATTCAAACTAATCACTATATTAGATCAGATCAGATCAGATCAAGGTTAGGTTAGTTTTGGTTAGATAAGGTCAGATCAGGCGAGATTAGGCTAGGCTAGACTTGTTTTACACTAGGTTAGGTTAGGTTAGGTCAGGTCAGGCTAGACTAGACTTGTTTTACACTAGGTTAGGTCAGGTTAGGCTAGGCTAGGCTAGACTTATTTTACACTAGGTTAGGTTATGTTAGGTTAGGCTAGGCTAGGCTAGACTTGTTTTACACTAGGTTAGGTTAGGTCAGGTTAGGCTAGGCTAGACTAGACTTGTTTTACACTAGGTTAGGTTATGTTAGGTTAGGCTAGGCTAGGCGAGACTTGTTTTACACTAGGTTAGGTTAGGTCAGGTTAGGCTAGACTAGACTTGTTTTACACTAGGTTAGGTCAGGTTAGGCTAGGCTAGGCTAGACTTATTTTACACTAGGTTAGGTTATGTTAGGTTAGGCTAGGCTAGGCTAGACTTGTTTTACACTAGGTTAGGTTAGGTCAGGTTAGGCTAGGCTAGACTAGACTTGTTTTACACTAGGTTAGGTTATGTTAGGTTAGCCTAGGCTAGGCGAGACTTGTTTTACACTAGGTTAGGTTAGGTCAGGTTAGGCTAGGCTAGACTAGACTAGACTTGTTTTGCACTAGGTTAGGTTATGTTAGGTTAGGCTAGGCTAGGCTAGGCTAGACTTGTTTTACACTAGGTTAGGTTATGTTAGGTTAGGCTAGGCTAGGCTAGACTAGACTTGTTTTACACTAGGTTAGGTTTGGTTAGGTTAGGCTAGGCTAGACTTGTTTTACACTGTTAGGTTAGGTTAGGCTAGGCCAGGCTAGGACAAGGTGGGTGGAGCTTTGCTGACGTCAGCAGGTAGACTCCCTCGCCTACCTCTCACCTCTTATAAACAGAACATTTTATGGTTCTATATACTATACTTTGTTATCTCAGTATCTCACATAGAAAATAATGCTAATAGAGTGTTTAATCTTGTATATAACTTTAGCTAAGGACACCAGTCAGTGTGGTGGGTGATACACAGAAGGAAAGGTTAAAAGAAAAACAATGTATTTCAGTTATAGTCATGTATTTAAATAACTGCAGCTTAAGATCGGGTAATTATAACTATATATATATATATATATATATATATATATATATATATATATATATATATATATATATATATATATATATATATATATATATATATATATATATATATATATATATATATATATATATATATATATATATATATATATATATATATATATATATATATATATATATATATATATATATATATATATATATATATATATATATATATATATATATATATATATGTTAGCGGGAGAGAAATGGAGAGAAGAGAAGACAAATGCTGCATTTAGCACGCTAAAGGGGTGAGGTGCAGTCCTTAGAACAAAATTTTAGGGGGGTCGTATGCATGTTTTCTCAGCACATGAGGACAGTGCTGTCTTTTTTTTAGGGGGGTCGATTGTGATATCCAGAAATTTCAGAGTAATTTCAAATGCCCCGCCATGAGTGATACTGAGCGTTCAAGGTCATCTGAGGGGAGGGAGCGCTGCCTGCTCGTAGCGAGAGACTGCGGAACTAGGCCTATATGATATTAAATGTAATTTACCGAATTAATAATGATGCGATTCATGAAGTTAAGGGACTATTATTGAATTTGAAATTATTATAGATCGTTTAGCAGTCTGAATAATGTTACGGGTGTCCCAAGGAGTTATTAGTTAGGCGGAAAATATATCACGTAGGCCCAAGCTAGCGCCTTGGGGAGACGCGACGCTGGCTAGGCCAGTCCCGGAGAGCATTCACACAGACAAGACGTTCCGCGCGTCCATCAGAAATAGTCACGTGGCCTAGTCACCTGTGCTGCGCTATTGCAGTATAACAAGTAAGTCTCATTCGATCTCAGACAGGGTTAGATAGGGCAGTGATAAAGTAAACTAGAGCTAACAGTGAGTTCATTTCAGGGTTTCCGTCAGAACCCACTTGATTGGAGTTGACCGGAGTTGACTGCGAGAGATTGACTGCCGTTGAGACTGCCGTTGATGATTGAGGGTGGCGATTGTCGCCATTGGACCGATCAGTGTAGGCCTGTCACTGTTTAGCGGGGTAGCAAAGGATCTCTTGAGTGAACGAGTGCTCCCGACAACTAAAACGACACGGGACCAGCATCAGCAGTGGGTGATCAGTTCTTACCACTCCGGTGCACAACACCACGTGTCCTCGGTCAGCTAGTGAAACCCTCTTGCTAACGGGAAGCTAAAGTTTCTCTCAACTGCACAAGGTCTGATTGGCTCACTCGCTTCCTGCCCATGGACGCACTGGGAGTACACTGAGGCTATCTGAGTATATTAATGGTCACACACTGAGACCGTGAGTCTAGGACTCTAGGAGATACCTAGAGGAACATTTTATCTTCCTTATTACGGGTGTAGTTAACACCATTCCTCAGACTGATATTATCTTGACGTGTGTAGTTTAATATTTCTTAAATAATTTTGATAGTAGTGTTTTTTTGAATGTTTGTGCCATTAAGTGGAGCCAGAGTGATACTGTGATTTGATTCTTTTAATGCCTCTAATTCTGCATAATTCTGATCTCAGGTATAACCTTGTTCCCCAGAGTAGTGGTTAGGTTAGGTTAGGAAGTGTACACCTGTTGGGGTGCTATAATTTTGTTGAGTGCCCTTAAGGCCTATTCATTGTAGAGTATTTAATTTCTTATTTTTTATTACCATTCCTCAGTGACTGATATTATTTTGTTGAAAACCCTTAAGGCCTATTCATTGTGGAGTATTTAATTTCTTATTTTTTAGTACCATTTCCTAAGTGACTGATATTATTTTGTGAAAGCCCTTAAGGCCTGTTCATGTGTGCAAACAACATTTCTTAATACTTCAAATTTATTGTTGCCTGTGTTTCTAATAATTTCTATGTCATGTATAACTTTTATTCCCCAGAGTAGTGTTTAAAGTTTAAGTTAAGAGGTGCGCATATTGGTGTACCATTATTTGATTGTGTTTGTAGTGTTGGAGGGAATATAAGTGTCTAAATTTTACAGTGTGTCTCATTCATCCCAGTCACAGACGCTATCCTTCCACGGGTCACGGACAGTTCATTTTGTGTAGTAGATTTAAGTGTTCTTGTGCTGGTTCGGGATTTTTCTCAAAGGGGCGCTTCCACTGCCTTTACCATCTATTAAATTTTAATAAACCCCAAGTCAAGTGAGAAATTAAAGTCCAGCAAATTCCGACCGGTTACATATATATATATATATATATATATATATATATATATATATATATATATATATATATATATATATATATATATATATATATATATATATATATATATATATATATATATATATATATATATATATATATATATATACAGTTGCCTACAGGAGCTCCTTTCCTCCCTGTTGTTTCCATTATGTTAATAATGTAGACATAATGTGACAGTAGTTATGACGTCATATGATAAGTGTTACAGCCACTGACGCCAGATTATGGGGGTGGGGGGTAGTTAGAGCAGGTGATCTCAGGTGCTGCCTTTGCCTCCAGGTGTGAGTGATGTGAGGAATTATGACCTCACATGACAAGTGTTGCCTTCACTGACACTTGTTTCATCAAAAGATAAAACACGTAGACGTTTACAGTCATCCACAGACTCACATTTATGGTACAACAGTTGCAGAACTGCATGCAACACACCTGGTTCCACATTGAGCTTAGAATCCAACGATGCAGTGTACTGATAGATGGGAACGGAAATTGACTTTTATCAGGCAAGTAGTGATAAGGTTTCGGGGCTTACGCTGCGAAAGGTCAATGTTCGACTGATATCCTCCTCAGACCAGTATATTACAGGGACACCAGTCAAGACAAAATTCACCTAAGAAGAGTACAAAATAACTCCTTAAAACATCTTTAGTAGCAGCAGTAGCCTTAATAAAGTATTTTCTATCAGCTCATGCCAATAAATCCTCTCCTGCCTTCCTCTTTTTCCCTCAATGAGAAGAACAGCTCTCTCCCTCTTCACATCATCCAGTTGATGTTGTAGATCCTCAGTGATCAGAACTGGTCTTTCTTCCTCAGGTTCTTTCTCTTGCAGTACATCAGGTGCCCTTGTAGAATCAATTTCATGCACAGTCCTCTTTTGGCCTCTTCTCTCTGCACGTATGTTTATGATGACAGCCGCTGACTTGTCTGCAGCTATTAATGTTCCTATGACTGATACAGCACAGAGAGAGAGAGAGAGAGATGTAACTATATACAATTGCCTTCAGGATATTCTTTCCTCCCTCTTGTGTTCATTATATTAATAATGTAACATGAGGTGAGAGGAGTTATGATGACCTCACATAACACGTGAGCGATATGGGTTGGGTGTAAACGGGGCTGGCTAGTATGGGCCAATAGACCAGCTGAAGTTTTCTTCATTCTTATGTTGTTAGAAAGAGGAGGAGAGGGAGTGGGGAGAGGGAGAAGGGGGAGTGTCCTGAAAACTTATTACCAGACTCTGATAGAATTTCCAATTCATTATACAACACTATCAGGGCACATATATTTATTTGCTTTTGACATTATTTACGAATTCTCTAATGTTAAATTTATGGTAAATGTTATGAAAAATATATAAAATTCATATTCAATATTTATCAAACTACTTTTACAATGGACTGCAGATTCTGTCAGCCTCTGGGAGCTGTTCAATGCCCACCGAGCATATCCGAGCATTAGCAGTATTAATGTTGTCTTTTCTCTTGAAGAGGTTAATCCACTGTATCTTAGTTCTTCATCTTTAGGACGTGTATGAAAGTGTATATTCCCGTCTCGCTTGAACCAAGAATTACACCCAAACACAACACAATTAGCGGACATTATGTGACTGAGGACACCAGTTTTCACAGTTGTGGCTGCAGCCAACTGAGGTGGCGGTCTTTCGACCTCTCTAACCACTAACGTCATGCGTAAGCTGGGTCGCATTTTGGGTCAAGTCGAGGATGTCCTCCTCTTTTACAGATTTTGGGACCACCTAGGCGTGAATTTAAGTTGCAGAAACTGTCGCCAACACAACAACCACGCCATAAGTTAACGAGTTGCATGGCCCAGTGTTAAGGAATAGACCGAGAAGACCGGACAATACGCCAACTGCACTGGCTAACCATTATACCAGAACATGATCCGCAAATCGATTAACATCCAGGTTCCTAATTACAGATAGGTTAAGAAGCAAATGGCGGAAAAAAAACTTGCCTATAATTCACACTGCCCGGGAATCGAACCATTACACCACAGGTCGCCAAAATCATGTATACTAAGTCCAAAAGGTTTTTCTTTTTTTCGTGCCGGTCAAGCCCCGACCAGAGGTTAGCTAGACCCCCGGACAACTCTTTCGGAGCTTGACCAGCACGTCGTATTGGTATTTTCATCGCGACTTAATTATATATTACAAAGTCACTTGTCAGTTTTCCAATGTTCTTTTTGATGATATTTACTTATTCTAAGCTTTTTGTCAACAAATAAATTACTTATATTATACGAAAACAAAAAAATTAAAAAATAAACTTCACTTAATATATACTGCATGTTACACTAAATAGGGATAAGTGACCATTAGTGATAACTTCTATGTATTTCTCTCTTTTGGGGGAAACTTTTGACTGGCCATAAACGATCCTGTGGATCATAAATATACATATAAATGAATACCTTCATATAAAATGTAACCTAACCTAACCTAACCTAACCTAATCTAATCTGACCTAACCTAACCTACTTACAGTATAATTTAACCACCATATGACAGTAAACGACATTTTAACTGGAACACTAAATTTTACCTTATACGAATTAATCTTAATTAAGTTGTAATAATATACCAAAAAGTTATCTCTATTTGACTAAAACGACTGATGATTTGTAAAAGCTTAATCGTATACTATATAATCCTGGCAATTAAACTAATTGGGATAATTGCCTAATATCGATAACTTCTATGTATTATTTTAAGTTCTAACTGGCCATCGGCGATCATGTACTTCATCATATTATGTATTAATAAATTGTTTAATAGAAAACTTAAACTAACTTTACCTAACCTTAACAAATATTATCTAAGTGATATTAATATTATTTTCGTTTTAAGTACAGGATAATCATCATGGGTGATATGATATGATATATTCTAAACAATAGTAAAGACTTAAACTATACAGATGAGAGGAAAACAAATACCAGTAATAAGTACAAGTAATAAATAACTTAATAAACCCCGAAACTAAATATATATATATTACGATGTTTTATATTATATACTTACTGTAGTATATACTTGTAACTTATTTAATAACCTAACAATAATGGTTGACCCTCGTGTACGATGATGGCTGGCACTAGGGCCAACATAACAACCACACCCTAAGTTAACGAGTTGCATGACCCAGTGTCAAGGAATAGTCCGAGAAGACCGGACAACTTGCCAACTGCGCTGGCTAAACATTACCCCAGAACGAGATCCGCAAATTGATTAACATCCAGGTTCCCAGTTACTTCTGAGTAGACAGGCAAATGGCGTAAAAAACAAAAAACAAAAAACAAAAAACAACATAGTTTCACATTGCCCAGGAAGCAAGATGTCACGGGTTCGATTCCCGGGCCGGCGGAAGTTGTTTGGACATTCTTCCTATTCCCCTTCGTCCCTGTTCACCTAGCAGCAAAGTAGGTACATGTTGTAAGTCGAAAGTTGCGAATTCGTATTCAGGGACAGGTTGTTGGAACTTCCAATAACTTGCTTAGACATAAACCATTGACTCTTCAGGCCTCTACGCCCTCGACTCTTCAGGCTTCTCTGCCCTTAACTCATGAGACATAAGGCAAGCATGAACTTGGCATGCTTCCCTGTTGGACGCTGTAAACGCTTCTACACTTCACCTTTATTACGAACCACGCCATCTATTGTGTCATGATCTAACTACCCAGCACCACCGAGCAAGGCCATATAGGGACGAAACCCGAGTATGACTAGTCTTAGTCACCACTCCGGGTTTCCTTTCTCTATATCCTGGTTGTTGCGTCACCTCCTCCAACTCTTCCTCATCAGCTCCGCATCGAGGAGAGTGCAGTTCACTCTGGGAAGTGACCACACTTGGATTACCTATCCTGGAAACCTACGGCATAGTGACTACCTACCATCTTCTTCAATATTCAGCCCTACTTGTCAGACACTTCAGCACCGCACTTGAGTATTGTAACCCTATATTACCTCCCACCTCCACTTGCTTCAGATTGTTGTATGTTGTATAAATATTTATATACTGTTAAGCCAATGTTGCATATGTTTAAGTTAAGTATGGTTAAGGGTAAATTATAGAAAGCTGGATATTTTGTTGAGGAATTTATTGTACTTTATTATACACAACAAAAACTCTCATCCTTTGTCTACCCTTTTATAGTCTGATTGTCTTTGTTTGTTAAGTTTTTTTTATTGTTGTTGCCTGTTGGGATCTGGGTAGTCTTTTAACTATATTCTAAACCAGTTTCTAAATCCCCAACTCGTAACACCGTGCACAAGGATATAGGGGGTGCCCAATAAATGAAAAAAAAAACCTGCCCAGGAATTGAACGCATGCTGACCATTGCACCACAGATTGCCAAAGTCACATTTGGGAAACTAAACTTAACCTAATCTAGCCTAACCTAACGTAACTTAACGTAATCTAGCCTTCTTCTTCCTCTTCTTCTTCTTCTTCTTCTGTATTATTTCATCATCAACACTATTAGAATTCGAACGTCTTAACCTTACACACCGTGGCCCTGGGTTGTGGGGGAGGGCAGGGGAGACTCGCCTAAATCACCCAGCACACCCAGCAGGCGCTTTGTAACACCCAACAAGTGACTTTTGGGTGGGGGCAGTTTTCTCGTAAGCTCTCTTCCAGTGGGCAGTGTTACCCCCCAAAGGTCACCGAGGCAGGAGTGACCTTTGGGGAGTTTTTGGATTATAAATAGTGTTGTAGGATGATTTTTTATTTTGATTTTGCCGCTTACAGCGGCTACTTTATTGTGCACCCCACACTCATCCTGTGAGCGGTAGCGCAACAGGATTATAGAGTAGGGTTTACAACGGGTCATAATAATTAACCCCCGTTGTCCGGATATTATGGCACTGAATGTTACACAGTATTTCAATTACATTATTTATTTAGTTCTATACATAAAGGGTAACTTATTCACAAATGCGCGAGTACAGGCGTGTGAGGCAGTATGTCTGGCCTCACACTTTGTTATTCACATTTACGTGAGAAGTATTCAAGCACATTGTGTATTTGGTTCTGTACATTCGAACTGATATAGTTACTAAGTGCAAAAAAGTGGATACAATCTTATTATGTCGGCTACCTTGCCATTAGAGATGAAGTGTTGTGCCATTTCACACACAGTGTGCTTGGACCTGTCCCTAAAAGGTTCTATCTTCACACAGTAGAGGACGTAGTGTTCAAGTGTGTGGCCATATGTCTGGCCACACACTTTACATTTTGTCTTGTTTACATCTGCTTGAGGAACATACTGCCAGAGGTACTTATATCCTAACCTTAATCTAGTGGTTACAACATCTTGTAATCTAGTGATCATGTTACTTGCTCCATATACATGTTTCACTTGATACATCTCATCATGGTAAACTTTGGATCGACTTGTGCCTGTTTGCACTAATCTACTTGATTCAAACTCATCAATAAGTTCTTTCCTAATGACAGTTTTAAGGAATCTTTTTGACAGACCCAAATTGTATTCAACGGTGTCTTTGTCAGACACGAGTTTGGCGAGGGCATCAACTCTGTCATGTCTGATGAGGCCTATGTAAGAGGGGATCCACAACAGTTTGACCCTGACACCCCGGTCAACAAGGCACGCATATTTATGTCTGACTTCAGTGACAAGAGATTGACAACCTGAGTCGAGGGTGCCAAGGGCAAGTAGTGAGGATAGAAAGTCAGTGATGATGTGACTGTCAGCAACAGTGGTTTCAATGAATTTAATAGCTGTGAGTATGGCAACTAATTCAGTTTGTAGAGTGGATGCCTAGTTGTTAATTCTAACTCCTTTCTCAATTATATTACCGTCAGGTTGAGTCACAACAATAGCACTTCCAGCCCTCCCACAGGCGGTGTTTAGAGATCCATCAGTGTAGATGGTCTGTGTGATATTATCATCAGTCTGTAGATTGTGTATGTGTTCAAGAGCTCTCAATTTGGCAGTGTGTTGGAGATAAATGCTTTGTATAATTATTTTTTAGGCGGATTTGTCGGTATTGTGATATCGAAGGGAACTGTCCGCCAGGGTGGCAGGAAGCGCTGTTGTGTCTTAACTTTGTACAGGCGGTCTAGTCCAAACATCTTCATATGCGTAGCTGTAGTTTGGATCCATTTAGACTCACCAGTCCCATGGTTCATACATTCTAGCAATTTTAAGGAAACAATGTTATCAGGATCACCACGCAGAAGCCTCAGGGGTATCCTTAACACTGGGTATACCTATTTATTTACTCCTATTAAGTACTTTAGTGCTCATGGGACATCCTAGGATAATTCTGAGGGCTTTATTTTGCATTTTCTCGAGCTTGTCAACACCTTTCCCGTCACGAAGGACCAGGGCTGGTGTAAGGGCGGAAACGATCCTCCGGCTAGTTACCGCTGCTAACTCGCTCGTTTGCTGGTGCAGACGACCCTTGGGGTGGTTGGACGGAGGTGATAACGGCAGCGACTATCTCCGCCACGAGCAGATTCAACCCAGCCGCCATACCGTCAGTATCTAGCTACCCTGCTGTCCGTCAAATTCTGGCTGTGATCTCATCATAGGTCCTGGACTCGTGGGCTGTGTTCCCAGACCTTCACCTATCAACTGCCAACTCTCTGGTCATCTACCACTACCGCATACCACGACCATCAGTTCATCACATTCTGTCGGTGCCCCGGTGTTCTCCTGCCTTTTCAAGACGTTGCTGAGTGTGGAGCGAAGTGGACGCTTCCCAGCCCTGAGTGTGCATCACCGCGTTCCAGAACCTTCCCCCAGGGCCACTGCCGTAGGAAATATTTGTTCATTGTTTGATTCCATTAATTGCTGACTCCCCTTTATTGTTCGATTCTATCAATTGTTGACTCCATTTAATTGTTTGATTCAATTAATTGCTGACTCCCATTATTTGTTTGATTCCTTTAATTGTTTGCTTCCATTAATTGTTTGACTCCCGTAATTATTTGATGTTTGTTGAGTGGTGTCAGAGTTTTGTGTTATATTTTTATAGTAAAGAGATGCCAATCTCTAACGGTTGTTTGTTATTCCTCGGAAAACCATGGTCCTTGACTTTCCTTTATTAAGATCCTGATTAGCCTGGTAAGGGATTTCTATCCCTAAGTCCTAGGCCTTTACAAGTGGCGACCTTGCCAGGATTGTCTCTGACCTTTGGTTTCTGAGGTTTAACATTCGTTCCGGTGTTGTTGTAAGTCGCCGTGAGCGCGCCACCTTGCTGTCTGTGGCCCGGAAGCAAGTGTTGTTCAGTGGTTATCCCTTCCTTCTGTGTGCTAATTTTGTTGCTCTCCCTTGTATTTGGGAAGTTAATTAGTGTTGGTTGGGGTGCACTGTGGATGCTGTCATAGCATTTTTGTTGTTGTTTCACCTGGTGCGGTTTCGTTACCCTGAGGTGATTCAGCTGGGCTGGGTGCGGAACGAGGTTCCCTCCAGTCGGATCAAATCATTTACTGGTCTGATTGAGCCACTAGGTGAGTTACCTTTGGCTATTTGCGGGGTAAGTTGTTTGTTTTTTCCTTTGTTCTTGGCCTTTCGGATCATTATGTCTGGTTTTGAGGTGTGGAAAGGTCAAGCGGTGGCCCTGGGTCTGACAGGTAATGACATTGGTCAGTATGTGGTCACCCAACAGAATGCCGAGAGAGAGGAACGTCAGAGAGAGAGAGAGGCACGTCAGAAAGAGAGAGGAACGTCAGAAAGAGAAAGAGAGAGGAACGCCAGAAAGAGAGAGTTGGAGGAACGTGAGAAAGAAAGAGTTCGAATTAGCTAAGTTGCAGGCAGAAAAGGACCTAGAACTGGCTAGGATTAATGCTTCAAGTAGACCAGCATCCTCTGGCCATATACAGGACAATGTGGTAAAACCCAGCTTGCCTGTGTACCGTGAAGACATCGCCTCCTACCTTGTTAGGTTTGAGCGGGTAGCTGAGCTGCTTGGTGTAGCCCCAGATAGCTATGCTGTAAGGTTGGGTAGCCTACTGAGTGGTAAGCCGGTAGAAATTTACACGTCCCTGTCTGCCGACATCACCCGAGATTACTTCTTGTTGAAGCAAGCTCTCTTGCGAGGATTTTGCAAGACTTCTGACGGTTATCGTGCTGATTTTCGCAGAACGAAGATTAGAGAGGGAGAAACGTACCAGCAGTTTTCGATTCACCTGGGTCGTTTATTTCAACAATGGCTGGAGACATCAGGGGTTGAAGAAACCTTTGAGTCTCTCTCTAACTTCATGATATTAGATCAGTTTTTGTCTTCTCTACCTCCAGACTTGAGAATTTTCATCAAAGAACACCAGCCAGCGACGCTTGGAGAAGCTGTGCATCTTGCCGACAACTGGGCGTCTGCTCGCAACGCCTACCCCAAGTCTTCCCCTCCTGTAGTGAAGATTGCGAAGCCTCCGTCCTCCGAGGAACCATCCCCAGGAGTACACAAGAGTAGTTCACCAGCCGTGCGGTGTCACAGCTGCGGAGAAGGGCACATTCGTTCTCGCTGTCCCAGGAATCCCCTCGCCTTCAAGACTGCTGACACTCATCAACCCAGCAACAAGGTCGGATTCTGCTTGGAGGACAGGAGCTGCCCCCGTTATTGTGTCAGTGGAACAATCAATGGGTCTAGGGCATCTACTTTCATCAGGGACACTGGTTGCTCGTGCATCATTGTCTCTGAAGAAGCCCTGCCTGACGCTGACATCTCCAGCTGCCCGAAGGTTAGTGTCGCCGATTATTTAGGTCGTGTTGACCAGTTCCCTGTTGTTTGGTGCTACCTGCGTTGCCCCTATTTCACTGGTTGGTCTAATGTGGTAAGAGCTCCCATTAAATGTGCAAGTGCCCTCATTGGTAATGTTCCCGGTGTTCGTGACCCTAACGACCCGGAAACGTTAAAACTCTCCTCACCACCAACACCAGTCCTCACGCTACCTGCTGATGACGACTCGCCACCCTCTCACGCCGCCACGCCTGCCGCCAAGGTCCAAGCTGTAGGGCCACGGACGGCGAAGGTGAAACGACCGCATCCCCTGATTCTGCCGAATTTGTTGCCACTGACTGTGACGCCCAAGGAGTTCGCCAAGCTTCAAGACTCGTGTGCCACTCTGAAGCGGGTAAGAGAGAAGGTGACTTCCGGGGAGGAGGATCAGGTGAGAGATGGGTCGGTTTATAAGTTTGTTTCTATTAATGGGGTGTTACACAGGTCTTGTGTTTCATCCAAGCGACCAGCTAAAGTAGGTCGGTTTTTACTTGTTGTCCCTGATGTTTGTCGTAGTAACATTCTCTCTGTAGCTCACAAGAGCTCTCTTGTAAGTCACTGTTCTCGTAGGAAAACTTATAGGAAGGTTGCTGATCAGTTTTACTGGCCAGGTATGGGAGCGGATATTAGAGCTTTTTGTAGGAGTTGTGATCAGTGCCCACGTATGTCCGCCAAGGGTAGAGTCCGTCCTGTTCCACTTGAACCCTTACCCGTCGTTGCAGAACCATCTTCTCGGGTAGCCATAGATTTTGTTGGATGATTCTCACCTCCTTCCTCTAAGAAGCCTAAATTACATCAAGCTAATTTGTTAAAGCAATATAATTGCAGGACCCACATTGCTCGTGTCCTTGACGACGTCCCCATGCTGGAGTTAGTCGAGGCACTACCCTGCAAGAGTTCCTGTGAAGTTCGGACGCCAGAGTCTGTTGATCTCGGTTGCCAGTTGCTGCCAACACCTGACGAGATAGAAGAATCCTCCACGACAGGAAATAGGCCCAAACTTAAACTTGGACTGAAGTGGACCCCACGTGCAGTTCCTTGATACGGCCTTACGTTTTGGACCTCAAGTTACCACCTATTCTTTTCTATGACCCTTCTTTATTGTGCAATGTGTATTTAAGCATTTGTTGTAAGATGATTATGCTTTGTGTACTAATCTTAAGTTTAATCTACCTTACAGTAGATTTTTGTTGGGGGAGCAGTGTAAGGGCGGAAACGATCCTCCGGCTAGTTACCGCTGTTAACTCGCTCGTTTGCTGGTGCAGACGACCCTTGGGGTGGTTGGACAGAGGTGATAACGGCAGCGACTATCTCCGCCACGAGCAGATTCAACCCAGCCGCCATACCGTCAGTATCTAGCTACCCTGCTGTCCGTCAAATTCTGGCTGTGATCTCATCATAGGTCCTGGACTCGTGGGCTGTGTTCCCAGACCTTCACCTATCAACTGCCAACTCTCTGGTCATCTACCACTACCGCATACCACGACCATCAGTTCATCACATTCTGTCGGTGCCCCGGTGTTCTCCTGCCTTTTCAAGACGTTGCTGAGTGTGGAGCGAAGTGGACGCTTCCCTGCCCTGAGTGTGCATCACCGCGTTCCAGAACCTTCCCCCAGGGCCACTGCCGTAGGAAATATTTGTTCATTGTTTGATTCCATTAATTGCTGACTCCCCTTTATTGTTCGATTCTATCAATTGTTGACTCCATTTAATTGTTTGATTCAATTAATTGCTGACTCCCATTATTTGTTTGATTCCTTTAATTGTTTGCTTCCATTAATTATTTGACTCCCGTAATTATTTGATGTTTGTTGAGTGGTGTCAGAGTTTTGTGTTATATTTTTATAGTAAAGAGATGCCAATCTCTAACGGTTGTTTGTTATTCCTCGGAAAACCATGGTCCTTGACTTTCCTTTATTAAGATCCTGATTAGCCTGGTAAGGGATTTCTATCCCTAAGTCCTAGGCCTTTACAGCTGGTGCGTGGTAATTGTTTTAACAATTCTAATATTGGCACCATAGTGTGGGCTGTACCCCGCTACGCTTCTAAGGTCTCAGTCTGTCAGTACATTGGCGGGTTAGCTGTTGTATGGCTGGTAAGGTACAAGGGACGCAAACACCAAGTTATTTAAAAGAAGAAACAGTCAATAGTGTTGTTACCTATCTTGAACTTGGCGGGGCCGCGTTTGCGATTACCATCTTATTTGTTGAACACTTTAGTTTTCTCAGTGGAGATAATTAGACCGAGGTTCTCACAGGCTGCATATACATGGTTCAGGGTGGTTTGCATTTCACGATGAGTTTTAGTATGTATAAGAATATCATCAGCATAGCTGATTGAGATATTGCTGGGGTTGTCTGGTATTAAATTTAATAATGCATTCATAAGAACATCGAACACAATGGGGCTAAGTACTCCATCTTGAGGGGTACCAAGTTGCATATCTTTAACTTCACTTTTGTAACCCTGAAACAATGCAGCAGCCCTTCTGTTGATTAGGTAACCACTTATCCAGTGTAACAGCCTACCTCCTATAACCATTTTGGCTAGTTCGTACAATATCAGTTGTCTATTGGCAATATCAAATGCAGCTTTTAGGTCAAGAAATGTGGTGTATCTGTGCATTTCATCACCATGCAGAGTTAGGAATGTGGTGATGCAATTATGTACACCTTTACCATGAGTGAAGCCATTTATGTTAGGAGACATGTGTTCTCTGATTCTATATAAGAGTCTGCCAAGAACCATCCTCTCAAAGGTTTTACACAGGCAGCTGGTTAGTGATATGGGATGAAAAGCATCAGGCTGTCCTGGTTTCGGTATTGGTACAACAATACTACTGGTCCATGATGTAGGTAGTTGGCCCTCGGCATGACTCATATTGTACAATACCAACAATGGATTGCCTGGCACACGCCTTAGTAGACTAACGATGTTGTAGGTGACTCCGTCCTCTCCAGGGGAAGTAGATCTACCCCTGGCGAGGGCGGCGTCAAGCTCCCACTCAGTATATGGAACATCACATCCATCGTGCTGTTTGCCCAGCATAAATTTAATAAGATTACTTCTCTCTACAGACTTCGCATCAAGGAGTCCCCGAGTCCTAGTTGGTAACATGTCATAGCTAGACACATGAGCTCACTTTATTAGTTCATTCGACTTTTGCAGAGGGTATGGATGGGAGACGAGTCTACTGTTTTTACCTCTGATTATGTTTGTCTTTCCAGGCTTTGCTGAGGGATGTGTGTTGGTTCAGGCTGTTGACGTATGTCTCCCATGCATTTTGTCTGAGTTCGTTTACACGTTCCCTGACAGCAGCAAGGGAAGCTTGATACAATTGTAACATTTGAGGTGTTCTAATTTGTTTGTAACCCTTATCCACCCTCCGACTCTAGCCCTGAGTTTTTTCAGCTCAGAGTCATTATAGCACTGCTGTTGCCTGTTCCCATTATGTTGACCACGTTTTCTCCGTTTTTTGGTGGAGGTATTGTTGGTGAAATATGCATAAGTCCTATCTATCAGATCGTCATGGAAACTTTGGTAGATGTCAGGCTTGTAGTCCTTGTACCAGTCATGGATGAAGTCTATGAACTGGCTTTCATGTTATTGCTTGACTGTGATTCTACGTCTGATCAGTCTACCCCAGTGGGGGTGTCATTGGCTACAAGTATACTAGCTTGGATTGGGCTGTGGTCAGACATAAGATCAGTGACAATATCAGAGCTATGAGTTGTGCATGAAAAATTAAAACCAATACACTTGTCTAGACCCCCGCCATAGATGTGTGTTGGTTCATTATTACCTATAATTTGAACATCTTCATATTCGCTGAGAAGTGAGATAAGTCTCCTACCATTGGTGTTAGTGGTGGAGTCACCTAATTTCTTGTGTCTAGTATTCAGGTCACCCATCAGGCCAGTGGGCTCAGTGTGTAAAAAGTCTGGGAGATCTGAGGGAGCATAGGCGTTTAGCACGTTGAGTGGAGTTGCCCAGGTGGATAGTGATCCCATGGTACTGAAGGTAGGTAGTCTTTTTGAATACAAGAGGTACATGCGGGAGTGACTTCTTAACATACATCAAACATGTGTGAGTAGAATTAGGATCATAATACACATAATTGGGCACACTGGGTGGGGGCTTACCATTAGGTGTGAGACACTCCTGCAGACACACAATATCGATGTCTTAAGACACAACTTTGTGGTGTAGGTCAGGGTATCGTTTTCTAAGGGATGAGATGTTCCAACTCATCACCTTCACCGCTCTGTATCTTTGTCTGGTATTAACACTGGTCATTATGAACTGTATTTGGAAAGAAGCAAAAGGCACTGTATGATACTGTTCTTTTCTGCGCTGCTTGTCCCTTCGGCAGGCAGTAGGCCACATAACTTTTTTGAAAAATTTCTGGAGCATGTACTGCTCAACAATTGTTGTATGTCAGTGGCAAACAACGACACACTTTGGTTACACTCGACATCACCACCATTTTCTGTTTAAGTTTGTTATCGCCGCTGGCTTCAGCTACAGTGCTGGCTCGTGATGCCATTAAATCTTTCGACCTGTGACCTCGCCAGATGTAGAAGTGTTTACAGACAAGTCCTGGTTCTGCTGAGTGGACTGTCTTAGACTGGTGGCGGTGCTGCCCGCCGCCCCTCCATGAGACAGATCGCCCTCTCTAGTGATGCTGTGAAGATCAGCCTTCTGTCCGAGAATTTGTGCTGGGACGATTTACGCAATACTGTTTTCTCTTGGAACACCATACTGATCTGCATTGACCCTCACTTGTAAGTACAGCCTAAGTGATGACATACCCCTCGGTACTGAAATATTGTTGACTAATTACGCCTACTCGTTTCTGCATAACCTGGAGTAATAAGACAATGCAGAATGAAGCGAAGCTAAGATTAATAGAGTTATGAACTTTGTGTTATGTCAGTATGCTTATTAAATTGTAATTAAGATAAAATTGTGTGAGACAAACTAATTATGTATCAGATGGATCACCTTGTAATGTTATGAACGCCTTCTCCTCTGCAGGTTTTGACCACATCAATGAATATTGAATGCGTCCAAAAAGAAAAAAAAAAGCGCTGGGTGCGCGGGCTGGCTCGTCGCAAACAAACACCTACGGCCCTGTACGCTCGAACCCAAACTTTATGACAACTCCTCAGATATTTGAACACGTCACTCAAACACACGACACTCTACGTCACTGTCTCTTGTGCTGACGTTATGACGATCTACGTTGTCTCACGCTGAACTCCCGGCGTTGGTGGTTCCTTTGTTCCTCATGGTAGTTGAGAATTCCCTTCGACGCCCCCCCCGTACTTGTTTTGACTGTAAACGCATTAGTTAAGGACGTTCAGGTTACGGGCAAGTAGAAGGGAATGATTGAACCCCGTCTGTGTTGCCCCATGCTGATCTTTCGATGACTGCTGGTGATGATCCTGGACCTTTGGTTGGGAGAGTGGGCCAGGGGTTGGCCGTAGGGAGTACCCTAGCAGCAGTAGTGTTTCTTAAGACCTGCCTAGGTGGCGGGTCTGGGCGCTGAAGGGGCGTAGGAGCTCTAGGACAGTCAGGGTGCCATACAGGAACTCCAACTGTTTTGCAGTTAATACACTTCTGTTGAATGACACCCCCTTGAGCAACTGTATATCTGCAAGCCTGAGTTGCATGTTGTCTTGAGCAGAGACCACACCACGGCTTAGTCGAGGGGCATAATCGGGCCGCATGGCCCCAGTGTTGACAATTGTAACACCTCCGGGTAGGGGGCTGATAGAGAGTTACCTTCAGAATCCGATAGGCACCACGGACTCGAATGGTCTTGGGTGGGTCTTCCGAGCCAACCCAGTCTGCAATGACTGCATTCTTGCCCCTGAGTCGCTTCGTCCTTCTGATGTCGGGATGAGCTTCTAGTAGTGTAGGGGTCTGGTACTGGTCGAGCCCTATGATTAAAATAGTTTTCTTGCTCGATGGTTGGGATGATTGTACCATGGTTATTCCCCTTATGCTATTGGTGAGGAGATCCTGTATGACTGCTGGGTCACTTCTAATCAGAACATGATCTTGTGTACCGACTCTGAACTGAAACTCAGCGTCTGGGTGTTTATCTTCCGCATCGTTCAGTCAGAGATACTTGTCTTCAGGTGATGTACCTTCAGGGAAGTTTAATTTTACTCTCATGGGGGGTTGTGGTTGTAGTTGATGGTCTCTTAAGTTTTTCTGCCTTTTCGGCCTTCCGCTTGTTCCTGGACTGAACTACTTGAAAGCCATCCTCTCCGTTGGTGTCAAGGTCAACACCATAGCCACCTGGCTCACTCAGTGCATCAGGAGAGTTAAAGCGAGTAGCTGGGTCTCCAGTCAACTCAGACATGGTGGAGTTACAGGACCCGACCTAGTATATGCCTACGTCAGAGGGCCGAGGACTGCTTGGCACTTCTAGGAAGTCAGCGGTGGTTGGGAGGCGTAGCCCTCGTAGACGACAAAGGAGACTGGCATCTACAGCGTATTAGCGGTGTGAGGGGAGGCCGTGAACATGCCTCCCGCAAGAGGGAGTGTGGTGTCAGTGGGAAGGTAACAGGAGTATTCTCAGTTTGTAAACACTATTATTACACTACACTTGTTCTTAATAGTATCTCTGTTTTTCTGGTTAGATACAGTATCAAAGACAATTTTAGTTTCAAAAGAACTATCCAGCCTGGCACACTATGAGGAGGGGGGTTTGTGTAAACAACCCCTCACCACATGGCCGAGCGTGAACACAAGGGTACAGTATAGGCCTTGCCTCGCGGGCGCCAACACACGACACAGTGCTGAACCCACTTTAGTTCACTTGTTATACAGGCAACATATTTGCAGGAGGTGGTGGTGGAGGTGGTAGGTTAGTGAAGTCCTTGGTGGAGGTGGTTTGTTGAAGAGGGTCTGTTTGTTTGTTTGATTGATTTTGTTTGTTTTATTTTTTGTAGGTATGATTGTTTGTTTTACTGTTTGTCTGTTTGTTATATTGTTTGTTTGTATGTTTAATTGTTTTTTGTTTGTTTTGTTGCTTGATTGTTTGTATTGTTTGTTTGATTGTTTGATTGGTTGTTTGTTTGATTGTTTGTATGTATGTTTGTTTGTTTGTTTTGTTTGTCTGTTTGTTTTATTGTTTGTTTGTTTACTTGTTTGTTTTATTCTTTTATTTTTGTTTGCTTGTTTGTTTTATTGTTCGTTTGTTTGTTTTATTGTTTATTTGTTTTTTGGAATGGTGTTTTTTGTGGTGTCATTTTTGTTTGTGTTGTGTTGTGTTGGGTTGTTGATTGTTTGTTTGTGATGTATTGTTTGTTAGTGGTTGGAGAGAGAGAGAGAGAGAGAGAGAGAGAGAGAATCAACACAATTTCTATACCATAAATTTACCAACTCTCTCTCTCTCTCATGATAAAAAAACTGATCGACTTGTACCTGTGGTTGTTGTTTGTGTTTTAATTGTTAATTTAATACAACTTTTTTATCTTATTTCTAATTTCTACTGTTGTTCCAGCCACATGTTGTATTGTTAATAATAATGATAATAATAATAATATTAATAATAATAATAATAATAATAATAATAATAGAGACGATAATTATTAAAATACGGAGGCAAGAGGAGGAAGAGGGAAGGAATGATGATAGTTGAGAAGGTGACAATAGTTGTGATAATGCTGGTTGTGGTAGTGATGGTAATATTATACACGTAACAATAATGGTTGCCCTTCGTGTACGAGGATGGCCGGCCCTAGGGCCACCTAGGCGTGAATTTGTTTAAGGTGTTAGAATCTGTCGCCAACACCACAACCACACCCTAAGCTAACGAGTTGTATGACCCAGTTTCAAGGAATAGTCCGAGAAGACCGGACAAGTCGCCAACTGTACTGGCTAACCATTATTCCAGAATAAGATCCGCAAATCGATTAACATCCAGGTTCCCATTTACTGGTAAATAGAAAGCCAAATGGCGTAAAAAAAAATGCTCATATTTTCACTCTGTCCGGGAATCGAACACGGGTCCACTCGCTTGCAAGGCGAGCATGCTGACTATTACACCACAGGTTGCCAAAATCACGTTTAGTAAACAAAATTTTTTTTTTTTTTTTTCGTGCCGGTCAAGCCCCGACCAGAGGTTAGCTAGACCCCCGGACAACTCTTATGGAGCTTGGCCAGCACGTCGTGTCGGTATTATCATCTCGACTTAATTATATGTTACAAAGTCACTTGTGAGTTTTTCAATGTTATTTTTTTATAATATTTACTTATTCTAAGATAAATGTTAACAAATAAATGACTTAAATAATACGAAAACAAACAAATAAAAGAGGAACTCCACCTAATATATATTGTATGTTACACTCAATAGGGATAATTGGGTTTGTGATAACTTCTATGTATTTCTTATTTCTGGAAATTTTTGAATGGCCATAAACGATCCTGTAGATCATAAATATACATATAAATGAATACCTTCATGCATAATGTAACCTGACCAGACCTACCCTAACTTTACCTAATCTAGCCTAACCTAACCTAATGTAACCTAACGTAATCTAGCCTTCTTCTTCTTCTTCTTCTTCTTCTGTATTATTTCATCATCAACACTATTAAAATTCGAACGCCTTAACCTTACACACCGTGGCCCTGGGTTGTGGGTGGAGAGGGGGGATGGGGGATTGTTGGGGAGTGCTGGGGGAGACTCACCTAAATCACCCAGCACACCCAGCAGGCGCTTTGTAACACCCAACAAGTGACCTTTGGGTGGGGGCAGTTTTCTCGCCAGCTCTCTTCCAGTGGGCAGTGTTACCCCCAAAGGTCACCGAGGCATGAGTGACCTTTGGGGAGTTTTTGGATTGTAAATAGTGCTTCTACGCCCTTAACTCATGAGACATAAAGGCAAGCATAAACTTAGCATGCTTCCCTGTTGGTTGCTGTAAACGCTTCTGCGCTTCACCTTACACAAGGATGTAGGGGGGTGCCCAATAAAAAAAAAAAGTGTTGTAGGAGGTGGTGGTGGAGGTGGTAGGTTAGTGAAGTCCTGGGTGGTGGTGGTTTGTTGAAGAGGGTCTGTTTTTTTTCTACTTTTTAGGTTTGTTTGACTGTTTGTATGTATGTTTGTTTGATTTATTGCTTGTGTGTTTGCTTTATTGTTTGTCGGTTTGTTTTATTGTTTGTTTGATTGTTTATTTGTGTGTTTTATTGCTTGTTAGTTTGTTTTGTTTGATTGTTTGCTTGTTTGTTTGTTTGTTTGTATGTATGTTTGTTTGTTTGTTTTATTGTTTGAATGTATGTTTGTGTGTTTGTTTTGTTTGTCTGTTTGTTTTGTTTGTCTGTTTGTTTTATTGTTTGTTTGTTTGTTTTTTGGAATGATGTTTTTTGCGTTGTCATTTGTGTTTGTGTTGTGTTGTTACTTGTTTGTTTGTGATGTATTGTTTGTTAGTGGTGTGTGTGTGTGTGATAGAGAGAGAGAGAGAGAGAGAAAGAGAGAGAGAGAGAGAGAGAGAGAAAGAGAGAGAAAGAGAGAGAGAATCAACACAATTTACATACCATTATTTACCAACAACTTTATGTCATAACTTAACAGTGAGTCAGGAACTCTCTCTCTCTCTCTCTCTCTTTTTTTTTATCTTATTTCTAATTTCTACTGTTGTTCCAGCCACATGTTGTATTGTTAATAATAATAATAATAATAATAATAATAATAATAATAATAATAATAATAATAATAATAATAATAATAATAATAATAATGATAATAGAGACGATAATCATTAAAATATGGAGGCAGGAGGAGGAAGAGGGAAGGAATGATGATAGTTGAGGTGACAATAGTAGTGATAATGCTGGTTGTGGTAGTAGGGTGTGTCATAGGAGGGAAGATCAGCTAAAACTAATGGCCCATCACTTTTTTGGTAGATTTTAGTGTATATAAACAGAAAATAATTTCAGTTTCAATATTTTGCAACCTTTTGCTAGGTAAATTTTAGCGTGAAATTTATCGAAAATCTAACGTACAGCTGCATTAGTGCATTACAATTAAATAGTGAACATTACTTTCTGACTTCATTCTTTAACAACCCAACTAACAATATTTTTTTTTGTTTCAGATTCTGATGCATTTATAAGTTGATAATATTTGTGATGGCTGCTTGTGTCAGGACGAGGAACCAAAAATCCAGCCATCTCAGTCACTATCTTGGGTCTGGGAGAGAGCTCCTGAAGTCGGAGTTGCCTACATTGAGAGATGCTTTGAGATACGGTGTTTTAATCAGGCAAATCAGTGAAAAGAACCAAAGAACTTACACAAACAAAGACATTGCCAGTGATATGACCAAAGCTGTCTTTGCACAGTACACTCTGGCTAACGCTCAGTTCAAGCCTCCAGTCATAACAAGTCAGAAGAAGATTAGTGAGAGACTGCTAGCCAGTTGGGAAAAGACAAGAGATATCTCTCTTAGGAGAGGAAAACTTGCAGTTAAGGACAACTTTGCCAAGCAACTGGACCAGTTATTTGACATAATTACTTGCGAGTGCCCAATTGTTTTCTGTCCTGAGCTTGGATGCGATCGTGACTGTAAATCCGAGGCCCACATCTCCTGTATTTGCAAGCGTGAACTGAAGATTCCTGTGATCGAACTGGCATTTGTCAAAGCACAGAGAGAGAAGACTGGCAGTATAGAGGCTCTCATGATTTCTAGCCAAGATATTCCGGAGTCCAAGAGACAGGAGGCTGCCACAGAGAGACAGAAGAGGAGAAGAGTTGCTGAGGAAAAGAGACTTGAGAAGGCCCAGGGTGAGGTAAAAAAGGCCGATGATTGGAGTCAAGTTGATTCAGAGTTTAATGACTTCCCCATGGCTGATCCGAGTGCTGACCAGGAGAATGGTGACTTTGTCCCTAACCCAGAAAATAATGATCCCAAACCTTTCAGGCATAAGATTCGAAATAGGAAAGATATCCCGAGCATAGCTCTGGCCAGCATGCGACACCACACTGGTCTCAGAGAAACTGCAGAGATAGCAACAGCTGCCTGGATTGACGGTGGTTTGATAA
>NW_024727642.1:0-8395 GCF_018991925.1 Homarus americanus
CTATTCTTCCGCTTCCTCCTTTTCCTTTTCTTCCTTTTCGTCTCCTCTTCTCTTTTTCCTTTATCGCCTTTTCCACCTTATCCTCTTTTCCTCCTCCTCCCTCCCTCTCCTCCTCCTCGTTCTTTTCCTCCACTTTCTTCTCTTATTTATCACCACCACCACCATCATCATCACCCTCCTCTTCTTCTTCTTCATCGTCTTGTTTGTCTTGCTTCATGTCATCATCCTACACATATTTGTTAATCACAAGCAAACTTCTATTCAATGCTTCAAGATTTGGGCTTCTCCAACGTCCTTAAGATCATCACCCCGACACAGAGAGGCTGAGAGCTGGAGCCACCACTGTGTACGCTGGCACTAAGGCTGGTGGCTGGTCAAGGTCTTCATAAACGAGTCTTGTGTGATTTATATCTGCTGTGCTGTCCACTCATTTTCTTGTGTATATAAAGAATTAAATATTGTCGAAAGATTTATTTTTTATTTTTTTATAGGAAATATGCTGACGTAGAGACGATAGATTTTTAGTGATTATTACAAATACAATATGCATTAATAAGTAGTGTAGTACAATTACATATATAAAATAATGTTGGATAATCTGTAACCATAAATCAATAATACAGAATACATTATATGAGACATTACTAAAATACGTAAGCTAAGAATTTTTTTAACAAGATCTATAATACTTATATTACTTAAGTACACATACAATATATCAATGACCGTCTTACATTTTTTTAAGGGATCCTGTAAAAAGTTTCGAATGTTTTTTTTTTTTTTTTTTTAAGTCTTCTGTAACCACACAAAATAAATGTCAAGAGCATTGACCATGTCAGTATGTGGGTCAAGGTCTGCCACATACACACACACACATGACAGATTCAGATTTGCCCCCGAGGGGGCTAGTTTATTGGGCACCCCCTTACATCCTGTGCAAGGTGAAGCGCAGAAGCGTTTCCAGCGCCCAACAGGGAAGTATGAAAAGTTCATACTTGCCTTTATGACTCGTACATTAAGGGCGTAAAAGCCTGAAGGGTCATAGGTTCTGTCAAGTTACATAAAGTGAGAGAATGATGAGTGTGTGGGGGGAAAGTTCCCGGTACATTTTATCTGTTTATGGCAAAGAGTGGCAGGTCCCTAATAATGTCAAACACACATGACAGCACACTTCAGGAGAGACAGAAGAAGGAGATTCACCAGTCACAAGAGCTCGCCTGCTGCTGTTGTTACGTTGTCTTTCTCTCCTTTAAAAACTGACTAAGCTCTTGAAGCACGTACACTGAAGTCAACTCACACAGTAGACAACAGCCATTAAACAGAGAGAGAGAGAGAGAGAGAGAGAGAGAGAGACCTCACTTACGTAACACACACTCAAACTCTCACCACTATATAATTATTTACAAATACACCTCAACAACAACACTAAATATAATAAACACACATCAAAAAATAATATAAAAGTTGGTGTATATGATGACACTGTTAGTCTTTATTGACAACCATTATTGGGTTATAAAAGTGAGAGTCAATTTGTCAGGTATGAGTGAGGAGGAAGGAGGGGGAGGGAGGAGGACGAGGGAGGAGGAGGAGGTAGAGGAGGAGTGGGGCGGAAGAGGAGGAGGGGGAGGATGAGGTGGGGGAGGAGGGAAGCTAAAGACAGGGGAAGGGGGGAGGAGGAAGAGGTGGAGAGGAAGGAGGAGGGGGAGGAGAAGGAAGAAGAGGAGGTGGGGGAGGAGGAAGTGGGGAGAAGAAGGAGGTGGAGAGGGAGGAGGAGAAGTTAGAGGTGGAGGTGGGGGAGGAGGCGGGGAAGGCGGAGGAACACATCAGGAATAATTATATAAGTTTGTTAGTGATGAGTCGATGGTGTTATGGCACAAGAGATCGAAACCTGCCAATAGAGGTTCGAATCCCCAAAATGTCTAGATGTAAATATAGAAAATAATATAGATAAAACGAAGGAAATTTTGAGAAAAGTGAAAAAGTATAATTTACTTTTTGAAAGCTTATGCGAAATAATCTTGAGTATTATGGAGACATTCCCTGTATAACGTGATAACATTCTCAAGTATAACGTGATAACATTCTCAAGTATAACGTGATAACATTCTCAAGTATAACGTGATAACATTCTCAAGTATAACGTGATAACATTCTCAAATATAACATGATAACATTCTCAAGTATAACATGATAACATTCTCAAGTATAACATGATAACATTCTCAAGTATAACGTGATAACATTCTCAAGTATAACGTGATAACATTCTCAAGTATAACATGATAACATTCTCAAGTATAACATGATAACATTCTCAAGTATAACATGATAACATTCTCAAGTATAACGTGATAACATTCTCAAGTATAACATGATAACATTCTCAAGTATAACATGATAACATTCTCAAGTATAAAATGATAACATTCTCAAGTATAACGTGATAACATTCTCAAGTATAACATAATAACATTCTCAAGTATAACGTGATAACATTCTCAAGTATAACATGATAACATTCTCAAGTATAACGTGATAACATTCTCAAGTATAACATGATAACATTCTCAAGTATAACGTGATAATATTCTCAAGTATAACGTGATAACATTCTCAAGTATAACGTGATAACATTCTCAAGTATAACGTGATAACATTCTCAAGTATAACGTGATAACATTCTCAAGTATAACGTGATAACATTCTCAAGTATAACGTGATAACATTCTCAAGTATAACGTGATAACATTCTCAAGTATAACATGAATACACTCACTAGTATAACATGATAACATTCTCAAGTATAACGTGATAACATTCTCAAGTATAACGTGATAACATTCTCAAGTATAACGTGATAACATTCTCAAGTATAAATATTCAACATTCTCAGAGTATAACGTGATAACATTCTTAAGTATAACACAACAACATTCTCAAAATTATAACATGATAACATTCTCAAGTATAACATGATAACATTCTCAAGTATAACATGATAACATTCTCAAGTATAACATGATAACATTCTCAAGTATAACGTGATAACATTCTCAAGTATAACATGATAACATTCTCAAGTATAACATGATAACATTCTCAAGTATAACATGATAACATTCTCAAGTATAACATGATAACATTCTCAAGTATAACATGATAACATTCTCAAGTATAACATGATAACATTCTCAAGTATAACATGATAACATTCTCAAGTATAACATGATAACATTCTCAAGTATAACATGATAACATTCTCAAGTATAACATGATAACATTCTCAAGTATAACATGATAACATTCTCAAGTATAACGTGATAACATTCTCAAGTATAACGTGATAACATTCTCAAGTATAACATGATAACATTCTCAAGTATAACATGATAACATTCTCAAGTATAACGTGATAATATTCTCAAGTATAACGTGATAACATTCTCAAGTATAACATGATAAAATTCTCAAGTATAACGTGATAACATTCTCAAGTATAACATGATAACATTCTCAAGTATAACGTGATAACATTCTCAAGTATAACATGATAACATTCTCAAGTATAACGTGATAACATTCTCAAGTATAACGTGATAACATTCTCAAGTATAACATGATAACATTCTCAAGTATAACGTGATAACATTCTCAAGTATAACATGATAACATTCTCAAGTATAACATGATAACATTCTCAAGTATAACATGATAACATTCTCAAGTATAACGTGATAACATTCTCAAGTATAACGTGACAACATTCTCAAGTATAACGTGATAACATTCTCAAGTATAACGTGATAACATTCTCAAGTATAACGTGATAACATTCTCAAGTATAACGTGATAACATTCTCAAGTATAACCTGATAACATTCTCAAGTATAACGTGATAACATTCTCAAGTATAACATGATAACATTCTCAAGTATAACATGATAACATTCTCAGAGGTATAACCGATAACATTCTCAAGAGTATAACGTGATAATATTCTCAAATTATAATGTGATACATTCTCAAAGTATAACATGATAACATTCTCAAATTATAACGTGATAATATTCTCAAATTATAACATGATAACGTTCCCTCCAAGAGTATAGCATTGATAACATTCTCAAGTATAACTTATGATATACATTCTCATCCCAAATTATAACGTGATAATATTCTCAAAATTATAACGTGAGTAACATTCTCAAATTATAACATGATAACATTCTCTCAAGTATAACATGATAACATTCTCAAGTATAACATGATAACATTCTCAAGTATAACATGATAACATTCTCAAGTATAACATGATAACATTCTCAAGTATAACATGATAACATTCTCAAGTATAACATGATAACATTCTCAAGTATAACGTGATAACATTCTCAAGTATAACGTGATAACATTCTCAAGTATAACATGATAACATTCTCAAGTATAACATGATAACATTCTCAAGTATAACATGATAACATTCTCAAGTATAACGTGATAACATTCTCAAGTATAACGTGATAACATTCTCAAGTATAACGTGATAACATTCTCAAGTATAACGTGATAACATTCTCAAGTATAACGTGATAACATTCTCAAGTATAACATGATAACATTCTCAAGTATAACATGATAACATTCTCAAGTATAACGTGATAACATTCTCAAGTATAACATCACTCACTAGTATAACATACATACCCCGGTGTTACGTTCCACCTCGTGAAATTATTATAACTGTGCTAAGAAATAGGACAATTACATTAAGATTACACTTCGTACCAACCATCACAACAACCCCTCAAGACTTTGTTATGAGACAGGTGCGACGAGATGCCAATTATCGCATAAAACACGTAATTAAGGTGACCTGAACCGGTGAGCCGTCAGGGAGTCAGCTGGTGGTTTAAGGAGAATATTAATGTACATGTGTGTGTGTGTGTGTGTGTGTGTGTGTGTGTGTGTGTGTGTGTGCTGGGGGACACTTCGTACCAGGGACATAGACACACAGGGAAACGAACACAAGATAGAGATAGGAGCAGATGGATTAAAATAGCCATTTCTTGATATAAGTTCTTACAGGACAGAGGTGTAACGTCTGTCTCTGGAGAATTTTTCCTATGTGTTAGAAATACCTCAGGAGATGGTAAGGTCATTAATTTTTGTTAGTTAATTGTCATTTGATATAATGAACAAGCAATTATACTTATATATATATATGAAGTATATAGATGAAGCATAAAGTAATTTATATGAGAGTTTTTGATGAACTAAATAATTCTTTGTTAATATTAATATGCTATTGTGTGATTATTATTTTAAAGATTTTACTGATTATACAGTAAGTAACTAGATATAATTTACTTAACAGTGAATATATGAAAATATAATAGATTGAACACAACACAACACAACACAACACCTGTAATATGATAATCAACACATTTAAACTCACTATAAACGAGGAAACATATAAATACGTAAATTAGTAAATAAAATAAGGTTGTTTACATCGCTACCACACATAACACACACACATATATATATATATATATATATATATATGCTGATAACCACAAGGAAAGAAGAAAACACGAAGTTCCCAAGCGCTTTCGTGTAATTCACATCTTCAGGGGTGAGTACAGACTAAAGAAAAATACAAACCAAGGTGTATATATACAGAGGAGGGTTAGACCAGGTCCACAATGGTCAGGTATTAGGTAATGACCCTACTAATCTTTAAATTGCACCGCAACGGTCGGTAGTCAGGTCAGAGGGTAAGGTGACCCAACCTTCTCACCTGGTTACAAATCTTCTTAATTACCAAATTGTCCAGTTTGAGTAATGGCATGTACAAACTGGACAATTGTGTAATTAAGAAGATTTGTAACAAGTGATTTATTTTTGAGCAATGAGCACTGGAAAAAACAATTTGCCCATATATATCTGATGTCAGGAACAAGAAATATTTTATAGAGGGAGAAAACATTAGAGAAGTAGAATTTTCGGGCCACTTGTGCATACCCTAAATGAAGCTGTAATTACCTATAATTTCACCTGAAATGTTTTTTCATGTAAAGGACGCAAATAAACATTGAGCACTAAAAAATATAAAGAACTTTACTTTTTTTTAACCACCCTAATATATATATATATATATATATATATATATATATATATATATATATATATATATATATATATATATATACATAATCATACAAGAGAGTGTCAACTTAACTTACCATTTTTTACTTACATAATGTAATAAAAATGCTGAAATAACTCTAATGAGCCGTTGTAAAAAAAAAAACTTTCGGTAATATGAATAAAAAAGAAAATACAGCGTTGTAGTGGTGTATGGTATAGTGGTGATAATTTTTTGATAATTTATAATAAAAAAAACTAAATTAGTCACTGGTCATTACCCTCGCCACGACCATTATAATCCATGACGCACTCTATCTCTTCAAGGCAAGATAATTCTCTTCAACTAAGGACGATAAGGGAGATAATCTTTCTGTCAACTTATATATCCGTCACCTTTATTAAATGTCCTTTTATGCTTCTGTTGACCTTCAGTTGACGTAAATGATTGACTAGCAATGATAACAGGTGAAAGTTGGTCACCTGAAAGATACTTATTCACTTATACGCCAAATACTTGTGAAGGGTCTTAAGAGCTCTTGGTGAGGGTCTTCACTTTATTGGTGTTGGGTGTGAGGGTAAGATGGTCCCCCCCCATGAGTCTGTTGTGTTGTCATTGTGCATGTTAGTGTGTCTGTCACTTTCTCGTCTTGTTATGGAGGACCCGATATGGTTCACCTGGAGATTATATTACTGGAAAATTAGCAACCCCTAATGCTAACCTAACCTATCCTAACCTACTGTCATAACCTAACCTAACCTATCCTAACCTACTGTAACTGGCGGGAAAAAAACAACAACACCAAAAGAAATAAATATATTTTGTCCCTGAGTTAGCTTCTATATATGACCAAAGATATATGTTATGTATATACAATATAACACCAACACAACAACACCAACAACGGCAACAACACCACCATTACCACCTCCACCACCACCTACAACACCAACAACAACAACAACAACAACAACAACATAAATAAGTCGTGATATTAAGAGTCATTATTTACTTACGTTATTTAAACTTCCTCTTAAGTCATAAAATTTTGGCATAAGTACATGGAGGTTGACCAGCCGACCTTGTGTGTGTGTGACTGGGAGATGGATAGGTAAGTTTGGGGTCAGGTCTAAGGTGAAGGATTAGCAATAATTGATTAAAGACTCTTGCTTGACCACACACACACACACACACATACATTATACAAACATATTTTCATAATGATACGTTACTGTAGATATACATTACATAATTATAGAGGATAATTTCTTTCAACTGGTTATTATTCTAACTGAGGACTCGTCATGTAAGGCGTTTAATCACAAGGTTATATCTACTGGGATGTCTAATCTTCACGTGATTCTTTATTTACTGCTGAGTGTCTTTATAAACATATTTTATATTTATTTGATCCATCATGTTTACAGGTCCAAGCCTCCATGTCTTTCTGTGAGAGCGTAAACAACTGCAACTGTTTAGTCCTTGTGTGTGTGTGTGTGTGTGTGTGTGTGTGTGTGTGTGTGTGTGTGTGTGTGATAGATTTATGATTTTTTTAAAAGTACACACAAGATAATACGATAAATAAATTTCACACACACGAATAATAAAAACTAACAATAAACGCGAAGAACGTGCATATAAACCTTTCCCCCTTCCTTCTCCCTCTCCTTTCCCTTCCCCCTACCCATCCCTCTTCCTTTACCCACTCTCCCCTTCCCCACTTCTCCCACGCTTCCTTCTGCCTGCTCTCCCCTTCCTCCTCTCTTCCTCTCCCATTAAAAATAAAAAAGTTATCTTCCTCATACCAGAACGGAATTCAAGCATCAAGGAAGGTTCTTAAAACAGGTTCAAGAAGAAGGACCTCTCACTAAACGACGTACACCTACAGCAGGAGGACACAGCCAACCTCCCTCAGGAATACACACACACACACACACACACCTTGGGGGAAGTTCAGACATATATGACCAAAAAACCCGAATATCTCGTCACAAACGACCTCGCTCGGATGATAAGTGGATCGGGGAGAGAGAGCCCACTCCAGTACGAGCGAGAGATAGCCCACTCCAGTACGAGCGAGAGATAGCCCACTCCAGTACGAGCGAGAGATAGCCCACTACAGTACGAGCGAGAGATAGCCCACTACAGTACGAGCGAGAGATAGCCCACTACAGTACGAGCGAGAGATAGCCCACTACAGTACGAGCGAGAGATAGCCCACTACAGTACGAGCAAGAGATA
>NW_024727643.1:0-6203 GCF_018991925.1 Homarus americanus
TGCACTGAACACTTGAATCCTGTAGTGGGGTTGGTAGAGAGTTAAGAAGGAGCAGGGAGGCCAAACAGATTAGGCCTGGCAGCCAATCAGAAACCTATAGGACCTGTCTTGTGCTATACAGGGGGCTGACGTACGTGTGTGTCTGTGCGTGCGTGCGTGCATGCATGTGTGTGTGTGTGTGTGTGTGTTAGTCTTATTATATGGTATGCATACCTTATGAATCTCATCCAAATCAGTCCCCTGTAGTCTCTCCCTTTGATTGTGATATAATGGTAGGTTGGGTTAAGATATATCAGAAGTGTGGGGTTGGGTTATGTTAAGAGGAGGTTGGATTATGCTGCTGTAAGAAAAGGTGATATTTATTTAATTCCTCTTCTGCTTATTAGTTGCCTTTATACACTATTTTTGTAATTCAATATTTTTTATGTTTTTCTCTCATAGTAAAAATATAAGTTTTACGTTTTATGTGAATCCCTTTTTCTGTTTAATACCGTGAAAAATATATTGTTTCATTTATTTTGCAGTTTTTCCTGAAATAATACAATTTTGTTTTATCTTTTTGTATTTCATTTTTTTTTCCATTTATGGTTTTCGGTATCATTTATTGGTTTTCAATTTGCAGTTTAGTTGATATTGTTGTCATTCTGTTAGTCATTGAGATTATAAACTTTACGCTAATATACTCTCTCTCTCTCTCTCTCTCTCTCTCTCTCTCTCTCTCTCTCTCTCTCTCTCTCTCTCTCTCTCTCTCTCTCTCTCTCTCTCTCTCTCTCTTTATCATTGCCTTAATCCGTCGATGACAACATGACAAACACACACACACACACACACACACACACACACACACACACACACACAGAGGGCCAAAAAAAAGTTCCTCTCTCACTCAGGTTCAGTCAAGCAGGCAAACAGATGACTCAGGAACAGGATCCTAAAATGAGATTACCTTTTCTTAACCAGGTGAAGCTCAGGTGAAAAACATGGTTGTCTCACCTCATCCATTATACACGGGACTTCAAGGTCATCAAGGCAACGAGTTTTGATTTTTTTTTAACCAGAAAGAAAAATTATATTGATTTTAGGACAAAAGGAAAGGGCAGATGTTTCTAAGGAGCAGGAGAAAGTTATGTTTTTTTTTAGAGAGTTAGAAAGGGGTAATGTTTTCAAAGGATCTAGACGGGGTTTATTTTTTCGAAAGTGTTTGAAGAGGACCAACAGTTCCCATAGTGCTAGAAAGGGGCAATTGTTCCCACAGTCCTAGAAAAGGGGGCAACAGTTCCTACAGTGCCAGGAATTTTGTTTTTTTTTCAAAGATTTATGAAGAGAAAGAAGAAAGCAGGAGGTAAAAATAAATCCCGGGAGGTATATTAAAACTTTCATAATACGAAAATAACACAAGAGAAAGAAGGAATAGAGAAAGATAAAATAACTGGAGTAAAAGGATTAAAACAAAAAAAACAAAAAAGTGATAGGAAAGATGAAAATGAAAAGCCTGGATAAATGAAAGGAGAGTTTGATGAAAATACGTCAGCAAAAAACAGAAATATATTCTTTAGCAGACAAATAATACAACTACCCCCTACTAACACCTTCATCCCCTCCTTACTACCACACCAACCACCATCACCCTTTACCAACTACCACCCCCTATCCCTGTATACAATGACCCTTACTCTCCTCTATCCCTCCCCCCCAATCCTTTAAAGGCTAAACAAATCCCATCAATGTTTTCAATAGACGCTGTTGTACATAATGTGTTTCGTCAGCTTCATTATCAACTTATCCCTTCCTGACCTGACTGGTGGATGTTGTATCTATCTGATGGATGTTGTATATTGCTGAGAATGTGGCTAAACGAGGCTTAAGGAGGCCGTTTAACCTTGATGATATGGATGTATGTTTGTACGTACGTCTGTCTGTCTGTCTGTCTGTCTGTAAAGTGAAAGTGAATGAATGAACTAAAGTGAATGACAAAGATGAATGAAAAACGAAAAAAAAGGTAAAAAAAAAATATAAGTCGTATTCATTGAAGCAAAAAATATATTGTAATTTTAGTTATAATATTTTATTGAGAACTTTATCGAGGTCAGTCATGATATAATACCATTTTAGAAGGAAGAAAATATATGCAAATAAAAAAGGGGGAGAAGATGTGTATGTAAAGAAAATATAATGTGTTGTTTTCTTGACCTGGTTAGTGTAAGACTTCCTGACCCTTGGATGGTGTTTTATGTAACACTATATAGAAGTCTCTCTCTCTCTCTCTCTCTCTCTCTCTCTCTCTCTCTCTCTCTCTCTCTCTCTCTCTCTCTCTCTCTCTCTCTCTCTCTTGTTACTCCCGCTCTTCTAAGACCTAATGACGTCACGTTCGTTGGGAGACAGTCAGCACAAAGTGAAAATTATCTCGACCTAAAAAGAAATTGCAACAGAAATAATATATATCTTATTTATATATATATTTTTCACCTCAATTACTTTTTACTCTAGACATAAAAAATTCGCTGGAAATTTATATATATATTTTAGGGGGGGGTACGGGGGGAAGGTGTGATATATATAATTTTAATAATTTTATTCCGTGTGTTTTAATTTTATTTATGAATTTGTATCACTTAAGTAACAGTATAACCGTGAAAGTAAACATGATATAGAAGTGAAAGTAAACATGATTTAGAAGTGAAAGTAAACACAATATCCAAGCTATTAATGACCTACTGTAATATAGCATAGATAAGAAACATATTTAAATATATAGACGAGTATTATGTTCTGTATTATAAAAAGCTGCGTCTTATAGCGGTTTAATGGAAAGATATGAGAGAGACGCCATAGTTAAGTAATCGGAGGAATGAAACAGGTGCATAATGAGATCTGTGGAATACAGGTAAACTTGACAATAAAAAGATGTATTACTAATGATTTTTAATTGTTGGTGGACTTGTGTAAATACTAAACTAATTATGTATTTAAGGACTTCAGATGTTGATGTGTGGTAATAATATTATAACAACAACAGGGAACTGGGATTAAGGTGATGTGGTATGCTGGAAAATGACTTGTGTTGTGATTATGTTTATAAAAGAGAATGGGATGATGGATTTTATTTTTGCTCGTCATTATCGAACATAAGAAAAAACGACATAGAAGAGAGCTTAGGTGGATATTCTATTAAGGAGTGGATGTATGGAGGAAGTGAAGGAGTGGATGTATGAAGGAAGTGAAGGAGTGGATGTATGGAGGAAGTGAAGGAGTGGATGTATGAAGGAAGTGAAGGAGTGGATGTGTGAAGGACTGGATATTCTATTAAGGAGTGGATGTATGAAGGAAGTGAAGGAGTGGATGTATGAAGTAAGTGAAGGACTGGATATTGATGAGACAAACACCTTAAGATTGTACTTGATATAACAGTGATGAGAAGGACTGTGTAGCATTACCCACACCTGAGAGCAACACTGTACTGGTAAGGGCAAACTCTTCAAGAAACTATCAAGTGGTGGAAATGCGGTGGTTACAAATATTTCCAGCTAAAGGAGGACTTGGGATATTAACATAGCTGGCAAATATGGAAATGGATCGAGAAATTATCCTTTTTTTGTATGATAAAATGAGAGTTTATATTCTGATGGTGGCTGTGATTTGGACAAGAGTTCAAGGCAGGCGTAGCATTCAAGTGAGCTACTGAGAGATGATTTGACATTGTTATTATAACGATAGACTAGACTTGTATGTGGTGTAGGTTAGTAACACGAACAGAAGAGTGTGTAGGTTAGAAGCGAGAACTTAACCCTGATATAAACCAACATTGAGAAACAAATAGTGAAAAGTGAAAATTTTAAACCGTCCACTATTCATGGTTGAGGAGAAATAAGAAAAATCCAGGCAGTTAGATATTTTACGAACACCAAAACAAGGAAGTTTGGCGAGGAAAGCCTGATGCCAGAACTTGTTGAAAACTTTAGAAATACCAAAAGCAACAAAGTGTGGGATTCGCGGAAGTTGGCCAGAGCAAATAGAAAGTTTTAAGTCAGAAGAGCAAACATACTTGAGGTGGAATGGCTGACACGGTAGGGGACTTGAGAATCGGGGAGGAATTGGTGTTCTTCAAGGCGTTTATGTATCTATTTCTTGACAGATTCCATTAACTTGATGAAATCTTCCTCCGTTCATGAGTCAGTGTTTGATGATTTAATCTTAATGAAATTCACGTTTACGAGTATCGAGTTGAAGAAAGTCGAATGAGATATGACGGGTAATAACAGTTCGATAACAGATAAATATATCTCTCCGTCAATGCTGAATCAATGGATCAGTCAAGTCAGTTAAAACAAACCCACGTAAAACCAGGACTACAAATCAACGAATCAGTCAAATCAGTAAAAAAACAAACCCACGTAAAAACGGTTCCACAAAAGCAGCTAAAACTCCCACCCATCAACACACACACCAACAAAACAAGTCCCAACGACCTGTACTAGTAAGAGGTTCCCCAGACTCTCGCACCGCCCCCTCTCCCCCATAGAAATCTATAAACCAATTTCCATTATTTACCACCATCCCGCGGGTGTCGCTGACGTCGATCGCTATAGAATGAGGTGTCGGGTGCCGCTGGGGTGAGAGGTGAAGGTTGGTTATGTGGTTGGGATTTCGTTGGTGTTTGTGTTGTATCATGCCTTATAGGGGTTGGTGTGTAATCCGATAATCTATATATAAGATGGTGTGTAATACTGGAAGCTTTAAATAGGATAAAGTGTAATCCCTCTTCAATCGTATACAGAAGGCTATATAATTCCTATATAATATACCATAATGTATAGTGGATCATTTACCACTGGGAGTCATAAAATAATCACTATTTAATTCCTATGCAATAAATTAACCCCATTTTTTCTTCTTCAATAGATAATTAATTTATACGATTAGTTGGTTATTTCCGAAGCAAATTAACACTCGGCTCTTGGTTAATTATATTCTATAATAGTGATTATAGTTTTTATCTCTATAATTTAGTATATCAGAAACATATTAACATACAAACACTGATTAATAATACAGATTAATATTTAGTAAGTAAAATCATCAGACATGTCCACATATATCCAGTAGTTTAGGTTAATGATCTGGAGTCAAATGAACCTGGATTAAACCTATGATTACTCACCTTTAATCGGAGACCTAAAGAGGGATGATCATATAGGAGGCAAACAGGTATGGTTAGATTAGGTTGGGATGGGTTAGGTTAGGTTAGGTTTCAGTTATCCATGTCGAATGAGGGTCTTGGGAAATAACGACTCTAAGACAAGATAGGTCGGATTTCACTATCTATCTATCCACCTATCCATCTATCCACCTAACCATATATCCACCTATCCATCTATCCATATATCCACCTATCCATCTATCCACCTATCCATCTATCCACCTATCTATCTATCCACCTATCCATCTATCCACCTATCCATCTATCCACCTATCCATATATCCACCTATCCATCTATCCACCTATCCATCTATCCACCTATCCATCTATCCACCTATCTATCTATCCACCTATCCATCTATCCACCTATCTATCTAATCTCACCTTATCGAAGCCGCTGAAGATGGTGAGGGAGCCACTGTCCACCTCCACACACTTCCTTCCCTCACCACTCACGTCCATGTCGGTGAATTTGATACCGGCCAGTGTGGGCACCTTCTTAAACCCCTTCTTCAGGAACTCACTCATGGACACTGTGGGGGGGGGAGGTGTTGAGAGATGAGAGGTGTGGTAGTAGGTGTGAGGTGTGGTGGTAGGTGAGAGGTGTGGTGGTAGGTGTGAGATGTGGTGGATGATGATGATGATGATGATGATGATGATGGAGAAGTGAGATGATGGAAGACTCTTAATTACCCTCAAGGAAGATGCTATAACTAATAGAGAGCTAAAGTAGTTCTGTACACATATCTTAGGCGAATTACTGTAATCAAATGTCTATAAATAATTAAGTACCGACAAGACGTGGTTATGTGAAATCGTTATAGACTACTTGGTACATTTTTAGACTATGTGAGGAGATCGTTTAGACTACTAGTTGAGGTTACATGAGGTCTTTTAAACTACCCAGATGTTGTTTTAGACTAGCGTTTCTTAACCTTTACCGACCTCAGCACCCCCTGTAGTCAGGTCTAGGCAGTCCAGCACCCCCTAAAATCGATTTCAGCAC
>NW_024727644.1:0-12801 GCF_018991925.1 Homarus americanus
GGGTCGTTTTTGTTTATTTTATCATGTTGATGTTTTGTATGTTGGTCTGTACGTTTCACCAGGACTATTACTATTCATTCACCAGTATCAGGGTACACAGTCTTCAAGAGTCTAGTGACCACAGTCTGCCAACAATGACCTCATCTTCCTGCTCCTGCTCTTCCTGCTCCTCCTCCTCCTCCTCTTCTTCCTCCTTTCTTCCTTCCTTCAACACTCTCCAACACACATTCACCAAGAGAGAGAGAGAAAGAGAGAGACAGTGTGTGTGTGTGTGTGTGTGTGTGTGTGTGTGTGTGTGTGTGTGTGTGTTGTGTGTGTGTGTGTGTGTATAAAAAAGATTAAGAGCAGGTTGGTCTGTATTTGCCTCTTCTGTTCTTGCTGTACCAGGAAATTAGATCTTGGGGAGTGACAGTGAGGGTCAGGGCGCGTTACACGGTGAGGGTCAAGACATTACGGTGAGGGTCAGGGCGTTACGGTGAGGGTCAGGGCGTTACAGTGAAGGTTAGGGCGTTATGGTGAGGGTCAAGGCGTTACGGTGAGGGTCAAGAGTTACGGTGAGGGCTGGAAGTTACGTAGGAAGGTTAAAGGTAAGGGATGAGATTTCGTCTTGGCTTCATGTTTATAGGAGGAGAGAGAGAGAGAGAGAGATCAGGTTATGGAAGTCTGTGTAGTAATTTATAGTGTCTGTTTACTGTGTGTTTTGGGGCTTCGTGAGAGCTGAGAGAGATCAGGTTATGGAAGTCTGTGTAGTAATTTATAGTGTCTGTTTACTGTGTGTTTTGGGGCTTCGTGAGAGCTGATGTGACCATATGTATACTCTCTATCTCTCTCTCTCTCTCTCTCTTGGCTGCTTTCTCTCTATATAGCTATCTATATCTTCTTTATTTTTACTTCTCTTTGTCTCTTGTCTCTCCCTTTCTCTCTACGTCTCTCTCTCTGCCGCATTATTTCTCATTTGCTTTCTCTCCCTCCCTCTCTCTCTCTCTTTCTGTCTCTCTCTTTCTCTCTTTCCGTCTGTTTATGTTTGTCTCCCCTTCTCTCCTCGTGTCTCTCGCTTCCTCTCTCCCCATCTCTGTCTCTATCTCTCTCTCCCTCTCTCTACACAGTTCTGAGGATCATGGATAAGTATCGTCTCTCTCGTCATCACTTTTGTCACACGATTCGCCAAACTTATTTTATTTTCCCTTTGAGAACGATGGCTTAACTTTTTCGTCCTGAGGGGCCCACTGCAGTACTGTCAAATGTCGTCCCTGTTTCTACCCCTCCAGGTTAATGTTTGGATTTATCTGGGGAAATATTTTTAGCTTTTCGGTTTTTTCCCCTCAATTGTTTCGATTTTTAGGGGAAATTTATGAGTTTTAGGGGAAATTTGTGAGTTTTAGTGGAAATTTATGAGTTTTAAGGGAAATTTTTGAGTTTTGAGCGGGTAAATTTCTTTGTTTTATTATACTAATTGAATTTATTGAAACAGATGAGATACCTTTATTTTTAACAACTCGTAAGGGATATCAGACTGTGTCGTGTCGGTGTCGTGTCGGTGTCTTGTTGTTTTGTTTTGTGTCGTCGTGTCGTGTCGTGTTTATATACCGGAGGGAGTATGACAACTCTTTCCTCACCGCGCCTCTTCTCATACACGGACGGCCACAAGACTGATCCAAACTTTAGTGTCTTCAATGATATTTCTCTTTACAACTTTTTTCATTTTCACGAAACTATTCAAACACCCTTTCTTATCTCCCTTCTTTCATCTCCCTCTCTCTCTTCTTCTTCTTCCTCCCTTCCTCTCTCTCCCCATCCCTCCCACCCTTCCTCCCTTCCTCTCTCTCCCCCTCCCTCCCTTCCTCCCACTACACACAATAAACTCCCCCAACCGCGTCTCTTGACTCCCCCCAGAACAGGTATTGGAATAGTTTAGTCTCGGGTACTGACTGGAGACGAGTGTTGTAGTGTCCTATAGTAACAACAACATTATTAACAACATCAACAATAACAACAACAGCCACATCATCAACAACAACAACATTAACATAAACATCATAATCAACAACATCAAAAACAATGACAAAAACAACAACAAAAACCTCAACAACAACAACGCAGTCAAAAACAATAACAAAAACAACAACACTTAAATTCTTCCCATGACATAAATAAAAATTAATTAAACACTACAATTTTCCCATAATAATAATCCCCTTAACACCCAGGACCATCCACCACCACCCAGGACCATCCACCAACACCCAGGACCATCCACCAACACCCAGGACCATCCACCACCACCCAGGACCATCCACCACCACCCAGGACCATCCACCAACACCCAGGACCATCCACCACCACCCAGGACCATCCACCACCACCCAGGACCATCCACCACACCCAGGACCATCCACCACCACCCAGGACCATCCACCACCACCCAGGACCATCCACCACCACCCAGGACCATCCACCACCACCCAGGACCATCCATCAACACCCAGGACCATCCACCAACATCCAGGACCATCCACCACCACCCAGGACCATCCACCAATACCCAGGACCATCCACCACCACCCAGTACCATCCACCACCACCCAGGACCATCCACCACCACTCTTAACAGACACACGTTCATTTAGTTTGAGGCAAGAACTCAATTGGGTCGTTTGGGCATGGTAGAGAAGCCGGTGTGGTGTGGTGTGGTGTAGTGTAGTAGGTAGTGTGGTATGGCATGGGTGGTAAGGAGTGGGTGTGGTGTGGTGTGAGATGGGTGGCATAGGATAGGTCATCAGTGCCACCTAATGATATCTTCTACACCTGGGGAAGCCTTAATGAACCCCACAGGTATCCGTCAGGTAATGAATCACACCTGAACTGTCTCTTCTCTTCATATAAATCATCTTACCTTCACCGACTTATTTCTTAATTAAGGTATGTTGTTACAGGTAAGTCTCTCTCTCTCTCTCTCTCTCTCTCTCTCTCTCTCTCTCTCTCTCTCTCTCTCTCTCTCTCTCTCTCTCTCTCTCACTTTAGTTTTAACTCTATTTTATGACCTAATAATTTTTGAGGGCGATGCTTCCGTTGTACAGTTTACCAACACCAGCATCCTGTAGTGCTAGTGCTGTAGTGTACACTCTTCATCCACCACTGTGCATCCTTCATCCACCACTGTACATCCTTCATCCACCACTGTACATCCTTCATCCACCACTGTACATCCTTCATCCACCACTGTACATCCTTCATCCTCCACTGTACATCTACCATCCTACATGTACAGTCAGTCAACACAGTATCGTGTCTGTCTCTCAGTCAGGTAACACTTAATCTATCAGAGCTTCAAGAGTCAGGTGAGGTCATTATCCTCAGGTAACATACCGGTGATTGGAGAAACGAAAGGTTAGGTTAGTTTAGTTTAGGTTAAGTCACTTCCGGTTATGTTAGGTTAGGTTAGGTTAGTTTAGGGATTATTCGTCATTTAAAATATGAAGGGAAGAAATGACAAAGAGGTGGATTTTAAACTATCAAGTCATTATCAGGGTAGATAGTTCCCTTTAGCCATTGTTACTACTATCATTACGACTACAGGTACAACTTCTAGTCCTGCTGCTCCATGTACTACTTCTACTAATACTATTAAGAGACAAATACAAAATACCATATTGTGGAAATTATCAAAACTTTCATAAGCAAAAATATCAAAAGGAAAGTTGTTTTTAATCATTCAAGTCAGACCAACACGACTCTCCCAGATGCTCAGTTGACTTCCTTGTAAGAGGGAGAGAAAGAAAGATCAAGTCACACTCATCCAAAAGTCAAAGACCTCCGAGGCACTTGAGAATGAGAGAGACGAGTTCGTTGACAAAACCAGAATCGTTTAGAAGTGAGAGGAATTCACTCAGGCAGTCATGAATCCCTTGTGTAGTGAGGAAGGATTTATAGTCTTAGTCCTGCAGTCATTATTAAACACTCACTGGGGCTCAAACCTTCTGGTGTGACACGTATGATGGAAGACACTTCAAGGGAACACAAGGTAAAATGACAGCAATAATGTCACCTATCATGAATATTTTGTTTTAATGTTTTATGAAGTGAACAATATCGTGAACAAACAGGTGTCAAGTGTTAGGATATATTTACAAAGTTCATTTTATATTCCAGGTTACATTGTAGATCCTTAATTAATGTTGCATAAACATTAGTTATTTTGGGTCGACTGTTCACGCTGTTTATATCGTGTACCTCAAAATAGACCACACAATAACTTTCTTTTGGTAATTTCAGGTAACTACAGGTGCGTTAACTAATGACGAACAAGCTAATTCTGCGTTATTATTCCCTCAGTATTTAAATCTTCATCCACTGCCTAAGAAATTACTAAATTACATTCTTACCTTCAGCATTAATTATTCACTGTAGTAAGTAATCCAATCCAGAGTGTAACTTACTGATAACACTTATCTTTTACAAACTTTAATATCATCCACTGTAGGTGCAGGTCAGAGGTAGGTCTGGAGGCTACTGTAGGTGCAGGTCAGTGGTGTTTTACTGTAGGTACAGGTCAGTGGTGGGTAAAAGTAGGTGCAGGTCAGTGGTGGGTAACTGTAGATGCAGGTCAGTGTTAGGTCTGGAGCTACTGTAGGTGCAGGTCAGTGGTGAGTTACTGTAGGTGCAGGTCAGTGGTGTGTCTCGAGGCTACAGTACTTGCATGTCAGTGGTGGGTTACTGTCAAATACTGTCAAGAGGTGTGAACAGCTTCCATATGGAGAGGATCTTTAATTGAAGTCTAATGTGTCACTTCACAGAGAGAAGGACGATGCATGAGGGGAGCAGGTCGCAGCTGCTTGCATGACAGTCCTTGGATAAAAAAACCCGCATGAGAAGCTACGTGCTGAGGGGGTAATATGTCATGTACGGACCTTCTTAGGCAACTCTTGCGTGTGTTCAGGTGTTCCGTGTGTTTAGGCGTTCTGTGTGTTTATGCGTTCCGTGTGTTCAGGTGTTCCGTGTGTTCAGGCGTTCCGTGTGTTTATGCGTTCCGTGTGTTCAGGTGTTCCGTGTGTTCAGGTGTTCCGCGTGTTCAGGCATCCAGTGTGTTTAGATGTTGCATATGTTCAGGCGTTCCGTGCGTTCAGCTGTTCCGTGTGTTCAGGTGTTCCGTGTATTCATGCGTTCCATGTGTTCAGGTGTTCCGTGTATTCATGCGTTCCGTGTGTTCAGGTATTCCGTGTATTCAGGCGTTCCGTCCGTTTAGGTGTTCCATGTGTTCAGGAGTTCCGTGTGTTTAGGCGTTCCGTGTGTACAAGTGTTCCGTGTTATAGTATTCCGTGTGGTCAGGTGTTCCATGTGTTACGTGTGTTCAGGTGTTCTGTGTATTCAGGCATTCCGTGTGTTTAGGTGTTCCGTGTGATCATGTATTCAGGTGTTCCATGTGTTCAGACGTTCCCTGCATTTAGGTATTCTGTGTGTTCAGGTGTTCCGCGTGCTCAGGTGTTCCGTGTGTTCAGGTGTTCCGTGTTATAGTATTCCGTGTGCTCAGATGTTGTGTTACGTATGTTCAGTTGTTCTATGTATTCAGGCGTTCCGTGTGTTTAGGTGTTCCGTGTGTTCACGTATTCAAGTGTTCCATGTGTTCAGGCGCTCCGTGAGATTAGGTGTTCCGTGTTATCATGTATTCAGGTGTTCCATGTGTTTAGGCGTTCCGTGTGTTAAGGTGTTCCGTGTGTTCAGGTGTTCCGTGTATCTAGGTGGTCGGTGTGTTTAGGTGTTCCGTGTGTTCAGATGTTCCGTGTTATAGTGTTCCGTGTGCTAAGGTGTTCCATGTGTTCCGTGTTCAGGTGTTCCGCGTGTTTAGGCGGTCAATGTCTGAGGAGTAATGCATACACACGTTTTGTGCCCTAATAAAATCAGTGTGTGTGTGTGTGTGTGTGTGTGTGTGTGTGTGTGAATACAATAATATGAAGCACCTTAATACTAAAAGACCCATTTTCTTATATAATCATGTACTGTATTATTTTCTTGTCATACTCACAACTCTTACACCTACATGGGGCTAAATGGCCCCTTAAGCTAGTCTGCCATTGGGTTGTGCTTGTAGCGTAGTATTTCTAAGGCAGACGTCGAAATTTAACTTAACCTGACGGGCTCCCTCTAACTGAAGGTCTTCCGTCTTATGCGGCCTGTGAGCACACGAGACCTCAGTCGATATGAAGAGTATTTTATTACAATGTATCCAAAACTTTACCAGGATGTGCAAATAACATCTGAACGTAAATACGAAGTAAACACAGAATAAATAAACACATAAGTTACTTGAAAGCACATAACACCTAAGGACAAGGAACACATCAACACAGCAACACCTCAAACATCTCAACGACCTCAACAGAAAAAAACTCAAACAAGAAACACTATAAGAACAAGGAACATATCAACATAGCAACACCTCAAACAAGGTACACCTCAACACACAAGAGCAACTCAAACAAGGAAAGTTTCAATGCAAAAGAACACCTAAACACAAAAAAATGAAACGAGAAACACCATAATAACAAGGAACATATCAACACAGCAATACCTCAAACAAGGAACACCTTAACCCATAGGAATACATCAACAAGAAACATCTTAAAACACAGAAACACTTCAACAGGCAACATGTCAACCCATGCAAGTTACCCAAAGCAGTAAACATAAGCACGACACATTGAAAACTCAGACCTAAAGCAAGTGAGCGAGTGACTTTGTGTTACGTATTGGTGGTACGGAACTACAGGGGATTTGGGTCCTATAAAAAAACAGCTGATAATACAGGTACAAAGATTGTTATTAGTGAATGATATTTATATTGATGAATGTTCCTCATAACAACCAACACTGTCTTATTTCACTCTGGCAAGATACGATACTAAAAGCCCATACATTTCCTAATCACCCCAGAGGTTCAAGATGGTATACTGTACTCTGCTTAAATAAAAATATATGACTGACGATAAAAGTACATACGAAAAACAAGAATAATTCACAATTAATTAAAAAAACAAAACAATACCACGACCACCCAACAGATATACAATAACACCTTTCTCCTTGTAGTAAAATTAGTAGAAACACTACTACGAAACAATCACACACCACTTACTCGGTAGAATTAATGACAGTCATGTGGCCGCAAATATAGCGATATAAGTGGCTACGAAAAAGTTACGATGGTATTTACTTAGGCAGCAAGTCAAGATGATGTCGCATCAATGAGGACAACTGCATGAGCTGTTCAATGGTCTGGAGACAGTCAAACGTCCTTTAACATTACGAAATGCAAGACCCTACAAATAGGATACAACAACCCCAATCACAACTATTCTGTTAATGACAACTTCCTGGATACTGTCGATAAGTTTTGTATTCAGGCATGGAAACCCTACCTCTAGAAAGATCTAACACCCATAGAAAAGGTGCAACCAAGATGATTCTTTAACTATGCCATCTCGATTATCCAAGTAAACTAAGGGCCTCAAGACGAACAACTATTCAGAAAAAAGCCCAATAGAACAGATCTCATTAAAACAATTAAAATCTTGAAAGGGACAACACGAAGGGACAACTTCAAGCTCACCAAGCTATCATGCAGAACGAACACAAGGAAATACTTCTTCACATAGAGTGACAGAGAGAGATAGATCTATGGGACGTTCTCCGTGCTCAAGCCGTGGAATCGAGAACAGTACTGGGCTTCAAAATAGCCCTAGACAAAATTAACAAGATCAATGGAGGGATCCTACACAGGCCACTGGTCTTCCCTTGACTTGGCCACCTGGCCGTTAGGTAAAGAAGAGGCACACAATAAACTACCCCATATTAAGGACAGCCACGGGTCTTACAGGACACGACAGAGCAAGGCACCTCCAGATATCTTGAATTACGAATACAACAGCCGAGGACACCTGACTATGTTAATCATTTACTGCTGTTCATTTTACACTTGGAGCACCACTACTACAATTATATGTTAATATTACTTAAGCAATATAAAACAAAATCTGTCCTGAAAGGTATATTACCTTTTTTATTGGAGATGAAAGATATTTTTTCAGTTACGAGAAACTTCACCTCCTTGAGCGTCAGTCTGAGATTTTTACAAGTCACTGTTCTTCTTTTTATCACCTTCAACTATAAGTCTCTTGGTGATAATTTATCCTCTGTTATGTGCTCTATTCAAAATGTTCCAAGTTTTTACAAACTGGAGTCGAGTACAAGAGATTTTGTTTTGTTTTTTCTGAGCGATAAAACACACATAATATTAACGTTTATGACGTCATCAGCCAGGCTTGCTCTCATTGGTCGGAAGTTCTTGTCGAAAAAATTTGAATTTGGTTCATTATTGGAAATATTAATTAATCTTTAAAGCTTTAAAATCAGGTTATTACGGAAAATATGCACCTGTGCCCAGATAGGCTATTTACCGCAAAACCAAAACCAAAACTGTCAACTACATGTTGGTTATGTCCATGTTTCATAAGATCAGGAATAATTGTTTAATATTCTGTATGTACTGTATATGCCTTCACTGACTTACTCTTTATAATAGCTCATCTTCTATTCTTTCTTAATTATGATTCATAAAAACTACAAGCATAGCAACTATTCAAAAGTTATGGAACGAATAGTTACATATTTTTTTTGTACGAATTAAAGAGTTAAATCAAAATTCCTAAGTACCGACATAACACAGTGAGGATGTTTCTATATAAATGAATTTAAAACTAATACTCTCTACGATAAACAAATTTGTTATATTCAAGCAATAAAAATAAATGATAATTCAACTAGGAATGTATCAGATCTTTCAGCTGTTTTTAATTTTGATTACAAACTAAAACAATAGTCGTGATTCATGTCGATAAGTTATCAATAAATTAAAAAACAAGACAAAAGAGATTATTAATAACAAAATCATTGAATAAGTTGAATACACTTAACTGTATAGTTCTTATTTTCCGTAATAATCTGATATTAAGCTGTACAGAATAATTAATATTTCCAATAATGAACCAACTTATAAGTTTCGACAAGAACTTGTGACCAATGAGAATAGGCGAGGCTGATGACGTCAAGAACTTGTGACCAATGGTAATAGGCGAGGCTGATGACGTCGACGTCATAGTGTGTGTGTGTGGGTGTTTCTCGATTAGAAAAAAGATACAATCTCGTGTACTTGAACCATTACAAAAAACAAAAAAATTAATATTTTAAGCCGTTGACATTAATGAAGATAAGTTGTCACCGAACGACTTAATTGTTGAAGATTTTAGTAAAAAGGAGAAAATTTCCTTTTGAACTTCTCTGACTGACACTTCACAAGGTGTTGTTTCTCAACGCTGAAACAACTCCCATCATCTATAAAATATACACAAGGTAAGATACGTTTTCGGGAAAGAACTTTATATGGTATAATAAACTAGGACTAATAATGGTGATAATAGGGTATTTATGATCGAACAGTAGTTGGGGCTGAAACTGAAAATTTACCGATAATATAATAGTTCTTTCTTGGGAGAATCAGGTTGTTTCCCATACTGAAATTCAATTTTTAAGGTAACGCGATATTAAAAGTTGGTATAAATCGAATGGCGGTGTTGACTGAATAATTACCGTATTTAGTTATAGATAAATGCAGTATTAGAGTTCAGGTGGAAAATGAAAGGAATTATCAGCAGTGAGAGGTTAACGTAGGTGACGCCGCCTACACCTGTCCTCCCCTGCCTCCACCTGTCCTCCCCGCCTTCACCTGTCCTCTCTCTCTCCCATTTGTCCTCCCTCCTCCTCACTCTCTCCCCTTCCCCTCCCTCTTCTTTCATCCTTCCCTCCCTAACACTTCCCATAACAACTGTGCATGTTCAACAGTGATGTAACAATGACATGAAAATCTACTTCACTCATGCATAAGAAAACAAATTGAAGCAGAATTCACACGATGATGGGAGGGGAGGGGAAGGGAGGGGAAGGGAAGGGAAGGGAAGGGAAGGGAAGGGAAGGGAGAGGTGTAATATCTTGCCACACCATAAACAAACAGTCGACTTATTCAACTTCTTAGATGGAAAATTCACCAAACTCAACATTTTAAACCTACTATTTTTCCCAATTTCTTCCTTGAGTACATATTTTTCCAGGGATGAAAACACACAATTCGCCTCGCAAATAACTCAGTCTCAACCTATTCCAACTTCATTGAACACAAGAGATGAAACTTACCTTCAGATTTACTAATAGAAACTAGAACATTTTCCCCAATGTCTAGAACAATGATAAAGAGTTCTATATAATTTCTGATCATTACGTGTTTTAAAGACTTCAGCTGTATGTCTACACTGTCTACAGTATGTATATTATTTGTCCAGTACGTGCTGAATCATTGTGAACATGTAATACGATTTTACTAAATATCTATCTGAACAACGATGTATGTATGTATGTATCCAGGCACTTCAGCTTAACTCTCAGCTCACAGCGTAAGGAACGTTTGCTGCCTCACCGACTCAAACACGAGACGTTTTTCTTCACTCTGGGGACACGAGATGAGATCATTTGCCCTATCGAGGCCCGCAAAGTGAGGAACATTTTCCCACCTAATGTGTGTAAACTTTCTCACACTTTCTCACCTTAAACAACAGAGTGAGAGAGACGGTGTGTGTGTGTGTGTGTGTGTGTGTGTGTGTGAGTGTAAACTTAACAATAATAAAATAAAGTACCACGTCAGATAATTACGTCAAGAATCAAACAGAAGTTAAATTTCAAGAGACAAATGAGATTCACTGAGCGAAAAACTAATTAAAAACTAAAATGTAAAGTTTCACGAATTGTCATAAAAAATAAAGAGATGATTGATAATAACTAGAGATCCATGAAATTAGATCCAATCAGAGTAGACAGATTGAATTATGAACAGCGACCGACAACATTTTTAGGGGACCTTAAATCTAGCGATTAAAGTTATCTTAAACTGAGTGATGGCAACCCTACCATACAGTACATCATACGAGTAACAATACATACATACACAACAAGACAAAGACATCATACACAGGAGCGGCCTCGTTATGCACCATACACAACACTGTATACTCGTACTATACTGTACAGTGTACACTGGTATAGAAAGAAAATGTTGTTGACTCTTTTTAGTTTATAAAATAGAAATAAACAACTTGAGATAAATAAAACTGTGACCCGTTTTCACAGCCATACCTCGCTCACCGGGCCAGACACTATACCTTCGGCCAAACTTAACTTAACCTAACCTAACCTAACCTAACTTAACCTAACCTAACCTAACCTAACAATCAAGTGGTAATATTTATAAACTACATTCCCGATGAACTTCAAAATAAATCGTAACTTAATTATTTTGGGTGTAAGAAATAACCAAAAACAATTTACGGACAAAACATTGATGTATTGAAGTAAAAGTTCGTAATTATGGGGGAAATTGTCCTATATATAAAGGTAAGATTTAGTTATGAGTAAAGATCCTATGCACGAATATGTAAAACCTGAAATATTAAATAGAAAAAGATTTGACTCAATGTGACTCCTAAGTACGTAGAGAAATAAGTGTAAGAGAATGAGTAGAACAAAATAACAATACGGGGGGGGTGTTAACTTATAAGGGATAAATGACCAACACGATAAAGACACAACTAACATGTAATACACAGAATAGGAGGGAGGTGTACATGGTTTATGACAACTACCTCTGCTGTTGACCTACCTACACACACACACACACACACACACACACACACTCCGGCACCATATGAAATTTTCGTTTTTAAATACATAACATAACTGTCCACCTGTATCATCATTACCTGGGCGAAACAATTTGGTGGTCTGGCCAAAGGAATTAAGAATAATGGAACATGCATTACAATCCTCGAAGATAAAATTACTTCGTTAGTAATTACGTTACCTGGTGGTATTAACGACCAATTGACACGCAAACGTAATTAACAGGATAACAAGGCGGGAACATGTTCTACTCTGGTTTATTTTCAGATTACTGTTGATATGTGTAGTGAAGTGGGAGGATCTTACAGTAAGGTGAAGATTGTTAGTCCTCCTTATTACGCGCGCACACACACACACACACTTGATGTTACGTAACTATTTTGTTAATTATTTCTCAATAGTTTATACATATTTAACAACATAAGGGGAACTATCGTACAAAGATATATTACTGGTGTTTAATTCAGAAGTTTCCAAGAGTTATGTCAGATCATGAGAGAGAGAGAGAGAGAGAGAGACGTGTATCTAACTCCGTTTTACCACAGAGAGAGGTGTCTGTCTGTGTCACGTGATGGTAAACATGTTATATAAGGTTAGGAAAGCTGAAATACTTATTAAAGTGATATGTGATAAATAACATTGATTAATCAGCTATGTTATTCAGAAACACATAAATAATGTGTAGCGATAAACATATACAAAAACTATATATTTTCTTTTATTGGTGATATGTCGTTACATAGACAATGTGATCGTTTAATATGTCGTAATATAACACTGTAATCGTTTAATATGTCGTAATATAACACTGTAATCGTTTAATATGTCGTAATATAACCCACAGTGTAATAGTTTTAAAATTTATGAAACAATACCTTAATTAATGAAATGCCATAAGAAGGGCAAGACCTGTCAGACAATAAGCCTGATTGAATAATTTCCTCAGTAACATACAAGTGAACCAAACGTTGCTATACAACCTACAGTATCACTCCAATGACTTATTTACGCTATATCTACTACCTA
>NW_024727645.1:0-12500 GCF_018991925.1 Homarus americanus
GTTTCACCTTCCTTAATCATTCTCTTCCTTCTTTCCTTCCATCCTTCACTCTTTCCCTTCATTCTTCACTCACTCCCTCCTCTCCTTCCATTCCTTTCTCCCTTCCCTCCCTCCAGCAGCGTCACCCACTACCGTCACTCAGGGCGTCACACACCAACACACTGTCCATCCACCCCTACTCGACACTCCCGTCACTTCCTGTAGACATGGCTGGTTGAGGTAGAGTGAGACCTCAGTTTCTGATGGAATTGGTCTTGGTGTAGAAGATCGGTTGGCCAGGGCAAAGAACTTGTTCCTCTTCATCGGTGGTGGTTCAGGAGGGGAAGTGTCTGTTGTTGTAGGATCAACACTGTGTGCCATATTGTATTTCACAGTCAGAAGGTCACGAATGTCTTGCACTTCATTGTCATAGTCATGACAGTATGATATATTATTTTATCAATTCACATAAGTTCATTACACCAATTCATATCAATTCCAATTCAATTCAATTAATTTTAATTTTGTATTTTTTCAATTCCAATTCAATTCCAATTCACGTTTTTTTTTGATAAATTCCAATTCAGTTCATAATTGACCCATGTCTGCCTCTGATACCCGCTGCCACGCCTTCTGACACCGACACCCTCTGCCACGCCTTTTGACACCCTGCTTAGCTGGGACACCGGAGGGAAGTCGGGGAGGGAAGTCCTGCATGACTCTCCTCCCGTGAGCGGGACTCGGCTGTGGTGGACCTCCTCCTCCGATCTCTGTGTGTCTCTCTGTCTCTCTCTGGCCAGGGGGAGGACTAGAACATCCTATATATTGGGAGGCGAGCCGTCAGGTTGAGCTGATCGGTGGGGGAGGCAGTCCTTACATTTGCCCTCGCTAATGTAAGGTCAGGTCTGAACTTCCATTGTGTATATTGGAGAGAGCAGAGCCGAGACCTTTACTTACATGTGTGAGGAGGGAGCTAACCATTCTCAGTTACCCTACACTTGACCTCCCTAATGTCGGGTCAAGTCTGGACTGTTTCTGAGATGTAAGCTGTGGTCTGACAACCCATCACTACACCTCCCGCCAAGACCAAAGCTTTCATGCTCAGAGAACTGATGACACATTTTAAGTAGACAGTAACATCATGTGCAGTATCTAATATAGTCCCTGAGGCGATAATGCATCCTTACATTTTACACTACACCAACACAACAACACCCCCCACCAACACTACACCAACACCTCACCAAAACAACATCCCACCAGCACTACAACACTAACATCAGCACTACAACACCCCCACCAACACTACAATACTCTTCGCTGTCTGTGTTACACCTTGACTGTGTTATGTGTATGGTGGAGCTGTGTTTACATGAGTGTCTGTGTTTTCAAATAAATGTAGATGTTTACCTGTGAGTGTATGTCTGTCTCCCCACGTGACTGTTTATATACGTGTGTTTATATGTGACTGAGCACATACCTATGAATTAAAAGTGTCCTCCTATATACCTACCATTATCCACACTACCACCATCCGCCTACCACAACCCACCCACACACCACTACCCACACGTTAACAATTTCCTCCAGCCACAGCCCCTATACCTGACTACGCCACTAACCACACACTACCACCACCACCACCTCTACCACCCATCACTGGTATTACTGACGGCGTTACGTAATAATAACACTCCTTTCCTCCCTCACTCTCTCCCTCCCACACCCCCTCCTTCACTCTTACACTCCCTCCCTCCATCACATACACTTTCCCTCCCTCCCTCCCTCACACACACACCCTCCCTCCCTCCCTCCCTCCCACACACACACCCACACACACACACACCTCCCAACGAATCATAACATAAACACATCAGAATTTTTTTTACTGATGTGAGATGTGATTTCTGGAGACTTATGTTGCCTGACTCCAGTCCCCAATTACTGTGTGATCCATCATCTGCTGAGAGTGTTATCTCTCTCTCTCTCTCTCTCTCTCTCTCTCTCTCTCTCTCTCTCTCTCTCTAACCTTTTTTTCCCTTTTCTAATTTTTTCCATTTTTTTCTCTTCTCTATATCTCTCTGTTTCTGTCTGCCTCTGTTGTGATGACAGGTATATAGGCATACAATATATACAGACAGTGCAGGTATATAAACAATGTACAAATACCAGGATATGTTACAGGTAAAGAATATACATACCTGGGACAGTTGACAGGTACACAAACAATGCACATACCTGGGACAGTTGACAGGTACACAAACAATGCACATACCTGGTACAGTTGACAGGTACAGAAACAATGCACATACCTGGTACAGTTGACAGGTACACAAACAATGCACATACCTGGTACAGTTGACAGGTACACAAACAATGCACATACCTGGGACAGTTGACAGGTACACAAACAATGCACATACCTGGGACAGTTGACAGGTACACAAACAATACACATACCTGGGACAGTTGACAGGTACACAAACAATGCACATACCTGGGACAGTTGACAGGCAAGCACAAACAATGCACATACCGACAGTTGATGGTGGTACACAAACAATGCACATACCTGGACAGTTGATAGGTACATAAACAATGCACATACTATAAGGTTGACAGGTGCACAAACAATGCATATACTGGGACAGTTGACAGGTAATAAACAATGTGCATAATTGGGACAGTTGACAGGTACACAAACAATACACATACCTGGGACAGTTGACAGGTACACAAACAATGCACATACCTGGGACAGTTGACAGTGTTACGAACCCCTCCACCAATTGTCATGATCATCCACCCAGCACTACGAACCACGCCATCTATTGTCTTGATCTACCGACCCAGCACCACGAGCAACGCCATCTAGGGACGAGACACGAGTATGACTCGTCTTAGTTACCACTCCGGGGTTTCCCTTCTCCATATCCTGGTTGTTGCGTCCCTTCCTCCAAGTCTTCTTTGTGAGCTCCAATTCGAGGAGAGAGCACTTGGCTCTGGGAAGTGACCACAGGATCTTCTATCCTCTAAACCTGCGGCGCAGTGACTACCTACCGTCTTCTACAATACTCAGCCTTACTCGTCAGCCATCTCAGCTCCTCACTTAAGTATTTGTATTGCCTCCCCCACGTCCACTTGCTTCAAAATTGTTTATGTTGTATTAATATGTATATACTGTTAATGTTTAGGTTAAGTTTGGTTAAGGGTAATTTATAAGCTGAATTTTTTGTTTAGGGATTTATGGTACTTTATTATACACAACGAAAACTCGCATCCTTTGTCTACCCTTTTATAGTCCGATTGTCTTTTTTTTTTTTTTTTGTTGTTGTTACCTGTTGGGATCTGGGTAGACGTATAACTATATTCTAAATCCCCAACTCGTAACAAATGGCGACCGTGACAGGACACGACCTTAAGTACCATATTCCTTCCTCCCTTGTTACTCAGTGTTAATTATTCCTCCCAGTCACTTCTGTTCACAATTGCTTTACGGTGGTTTAAAGTTTCCTTCATATGTGTGTGCATATATTGGTATTATCGTACAGTAAGAGTGACAGCCGTAGGATATTAGGTTCCAAGTGTCATAAGGCTTACCTGTTATTACACGTGGCAGTCGTGTAGTAAGTCTTATCGAGTGTAGGGAAGAATCCGGATCTGTTTAATGCCGTTCCCTCACTCCAGAGTAGGCTGTTCCATAGTCACTAGTTTACGGTGAAGTGATATCTTGGGACGCCCCGCTCTACCAGGACCCCATAATTATAAAGCCTCCATTATTGTTCTTCTCATGATCTCATTCGGGGTCAATCATACCATTTATCAGGGTTGTTTATCCGGATCTTTATATTAACGCCGTAATACGCCCTTCCTCTTTAAAGTATCTCAGGGTTGTTAATCCGGATCTTTATATTAACGCCGTAATACGCCCTTCCTCTTTAAAGTATCTCAGGGTTGTTAATCCGGATCTTTATATAAAATGCCGTAATACGCCCTTCCTCTTTCAAGTATCTCAGGGTTGTTAATCCGGATCTTTATATTAATGCCGTAATACGCCCTTCCCCTTTCAAGTCTCTCATCCTTATCTAAGGATCTTCTCAGAAGAACAATAATCATAAGTGTAATTTCCCTAGGTAGTTTCCGGGACTTTCTGGTTATCCACTGCCGTGATATTTTCTAGGGTAATCCACGTATCTTATCTTTTGACGATTAATTAATTTATCTAGGTTTTCTTAATGGCCACCTCAGGATTTGTTAAACTTGGTAGTCCTGGAGGAGTGGAAGAACAAGATACCATTTCACATCTTGAAGCATGTGGAGGATCGTGGAGAGGTTAATTTAGGGCGTGCGGCTGAGCTGGCTGATGAGTACGCCTTGCTGGTGGAGTCACTGTGCCGTAGGGAACGTGGTACTTCCCGACATGTTAGGTCCTCCTCTGATGATAACCTTGGGAACGTGAGTGGTAGGTCGAAAGGTCCCACACCTACTCCCCCCGATGCAACCAAGCTTACTTGTTCTTACTGTAAAAACCCAGGCCATACAATCCAGACTTGTAAACACCCAAAGTGTCGAATTGCTAAAAGTAGTTCACTGGATCCCAAATCCAAACCAATAGCAAACACCAATGTGGAAAGGCCCCATCAGGATCTCTTCTCTTCATTCACCTATGAGGGAAAAATTTCAATCATGGAGGGGTCTCGTTCTTTCCCTATTCGTATACTACGTGATACGTCATTCCCGATATATCTACCGCATTTACTAATGAGTGTGTTCTAATTTCAGGTCTCTCATCCCATTCTTCCTATCCTTTAGCTAAAGTGCACCTCCAATGTCCCTTGATTACTGGAGAAGTGCAAATAGCCATTAGGAAAGACCCAATGCCTGTGTGCGGCATTCATTTATTATTGGGTAATGACTTGGTAGGAGATCTAGTGGTTCCTAACATAAAGACAGTCGACTCTCCCTTACCTGTCAACTCCACCACTGACCTTAAAGAAACTATTCCTCATCTTTTCCCATCTTGTGCTGTCACCCGGTCACAGTGTGTGCGTAATGGGCCCTCTTCATGTGAAACCACCTCCAATATCTTACTACCCACAGAAGATCTGTACAATAAGACCATTAGTAAGGATGAGCTCATTACAGCCCAACAATCTGATCCATCTTTGTTCAAACAGGTGATGAAAGACCCCAGTGTGGACCATTGTACATCTTCGGCTTACCACCCACCGTCCCAAGGTTGCTTGGAACGGTTCCATGAAAACTTTCAAATCAATGCTAATAAACTATCTCCTCTCAACTATATAGTCCATACTCCTGATCGCCGAAAAGATTCACAACTTGTTCACATTAATCTCATGAAACTTTACCATTCCAGGCAGTCAGAGGAAGACATCCCAGAGGCTATAAGCCAACCTGTATTGCATACGGTTTTGTCAGGGCCGGAGCCGGAGACAGATGACATGGACCTATTGGAGAATTTAGACTTCCCTCTACCTAAAGAAAACCCTGCTAACAGTCACATACTCAACAACTTGGATGAGTATTTTTCTGTTCTGAATCCATCTCAAGCAAAAGATCTCACTAAGTTATTATCAACATTTCCTAAAGTCACGTCAGACCTCCCAGGGTTTTGCAATATACTTAAACATGATATTAAGCTAATCTCAGATGATGTACAACCCATTAGGCAATCAGCCTATCGACTAAATCCACAAAAAAGAGAGATTATGAAAAAGGAGGTAGACTTTTTGTTAAAACATAACTTAGCTGAGCCTAGTACCTCCCCCTGGGCTTCACCTTGCCTTCTCATTCCAAAACCCGATGGCACTTTTCGTTTCTGTACCGATTATCGTAAAGTGAACCAGGTCACTGTCTCAGACTCCTACCCTTTACCTTTGATTGAAGATATAATAGACAGCATAGGCTGTGCAAAATTTATAACTACGGTGGACCTGTTGAAAGGATATTATCAAGTGGGACTCACGGATAGGGCAAAAATAATCTCAGCATTTATAACTCCATTTGGTCTTTTTCAATATTTTGTTATGGCGTTTGGCTTTTCTAATGCTCCGGCCACATTCCAGAGGGCAATCAATTACCTGATTCAGGACCTAGATGGGACGTTCGCCTACCTGGATGACCTGGTGGTGGTGGTGTCGGACGGCTGGGACGAACATCTGGTGCGTTTGGAGATACTGTTTGCACGACTGCAAGAGACTGGATTCACCATAAACCTGGCTAAATCTGCTTTTGGCCGGGCCTCAGTGACTTACCTGGGACATATCGTTGGGCATGGTATGGTGAGACCCAAGGACGCAAACGTTAGAGCCATCTTGTCCTTCCCCACTCCAAGGACGAGGAAGGAACTCATGCGCTTCCTGGGGATGTGCGGCTACTACCGTCGGTTCTGCAGTAACTTCTCCAGCGTGGCCGGACCCCTCACAGACCTTACCAGTTCTGCGGTCCCTTACATCTGGAACCAGAGGTGCGACCAGTCTTTCCACCGCCTCAGAGCTTTCCTTGCCTCCAAGCCTGTAGTCCACCCCCTTGACTACACCTTGCCCTTCCATCTGCAAATCGACGCTAGCGGTGTCGGAGTGGGGGCTGTGCTCCTACAACCCGACCCAACCACTGATGTCCTTCACCCTGTGGCATACTACTCCGCCAAGTTGAAAAAACATCAGACCAACTACTCGACCATAGAGAAGGAGGCCCTGGCTCTGGTGTTGGCAATAAAGAAGTTTGAATGTTACCTCCAGTCTTGCCCACAAGCAACCCTAGTCTTCACCGACCATAACCCACTCACGTTCATCCAACCTGATTGCAGACTCCTTATCCCCTGCTCCAGTGGAAATGCAGCAGCTACTCTCCAGACGCACCAGGTGATCACCTCCTTCGCGCCCGCGCTACGGAGGTCTTTGGAGGGGGGGTGTGTTACGAACCCCTCCACCAATTGTCATGATCATCCACCCAGCACTACGAACCACGCTATCTATTGTCTTGATCTACCTACCCAGCACCACGAGCAACGCCATCTAGGGACGAGACACGAGTATGACTCGTCTTAGTTACCACTCCGGGGTTTCCCTTCTCCATATCCTGGTTGTTGCGTCACTTCCTCCAAGTCTTCTTTGTGAGCTCCAATTCGAGGAGAGAGCACTTGGCTCTGGGAAGTGACCACAGGATCATCTATCCTCTAAACCTGCGGCGCAGTGACTACCTACCGTCTTCTACAATACTCAGCCTTACTCGTCAGCCATCTCAGCTCCTCACTTAAGTATTTGTATTTTGTATTGCCTCCCCCACGTCCACTTGCTTCAAAATTGTTTATGTTGTATTAATATGTATATACTGTTAATGCTTAGGTTAAGTTTGGTTAAGGGTAATTTATAAGCTGAATATTTTGTTTAGGGATTTATGGTACTTTATTATACACAACGAAAACTGTCATCCTTTGTCTACCCTTTTATAGTCCGATTGTCTTTGTTTTGTTTTTTTTGTTACCTGTTGGGATCTGGGTAGACGTATAACTATATTCTAAATCCCCAACTCGTAACAACAGGTACACAAACAGTAGTAAACAAACAAATAACTCAACCCGACCAAGGACAGTCTAACAAGGCCATCAAATGGTATATTCCTGGAGTGATGGTTTGTTTGTCTTCTGAGGTCAGGTAGTGATTAGTGAGTGTCAGGGTGATTAAGGGGAAATATAAATTCGTTATTGGTTTCCACGATGAGAGGGTTGGAGTGGGTTTTTAGGGTGGGGTGAGAGGGGTGGAGTGGGGGTTGTGGGTGAGGTGAGAGGGGTGGAGTGGGGGTTGTGGGTGAGGTGAGAGGGGTGGAGTGGGGTTTCTGGGTGAGGTGTGAGGGACGGAGTGGTGGGAGAAGGGGAGGTGAGGTGTCTTGGAGGATTGAGATGGATGGAGTGGGGGGTTGTGGGTGAGAAGGGTGAAAGTGAGGTGTGTTGAGGGGGAATTGAGTGGTAGATGAGGGGGATAAGAGGGATGGGTTGTGGTGGGTGAGAGGAAGGAAGGTGAGTTGAGGGGGGAGGGGGTATTAAGTGGTAGATGAGGGGGGGATGAGAGGGATGGAGTGGGAGAGGTGTGTGTCGGCGTCGGGAAGTCTTTGAACTTGTCTGAGGTTAAGTAGACAATAATTACCCGCCATTTAAGCCTTAAGTGTTTGTGATGGAAGGATGACTCAACACAAACACTCACTCACAACACAAGCACTCACAACCCAAGCACTGGAGACAAGCACTCACAACAAAAGGACTGGAGACAAGCACTCACAACTCAAGCACTGTGGACAAGCACTCACGACCCAAGCACTGGAGACAAGCACTCACGACAAAAGGACTGGAGACACAAGCACTCACAACTCAAGCACTCACAACCCAAGCACTGGAGACAAAGCACTCACAACCCAAGCACTGGAGACAAGCACTCACAACCCAAGCACTGGAGACAAGCACTCACAACCCAAGCACTGGAGACTGGCACTCACAACCCAAGCACTCACAACCCAAGCACAGAGACACAAGCACTCACAACTCAAGCACTGGACAAAGCACTCACAACCAAGCACACTGCACTGAGACACAGCAGACACAAGCACTCACAACCCAAGCACTGGAGACACAAGCTGGAGACACAAGCACTCACAACACAAGCACTGGAGACACAAGCACTCACAACCCAAGCACTGGAGACACAAGCACTCACAACCCAAGCACTGGAGACACAAGCACTCTCACAACCCAAGCACTGGAGACACAAGCACTGGAGACAAGCACTACAACCCAAGCACTGGACACAAGCACTCACAAACCCAAGCGCTGGAGACACAAGCACTGACAACTCAAGCACTGGAGACTAGCACTCACAACCCAAGCACTGGAGACAAGCACTACAACCCAAGCACTGGAGACACAGCACTCACAACCCAAGCACTGGATACACAAGTACTGGAGACACAAGCACTCACAACCCAAGCACTGGAGACACACACTCACAACAAAAGGACTGGAGAGACAAGCACTCACAACCCAAGAACTGGAGACACAAGCACTCAAACCCAAGCACTGGAGACACAAGCACTACAACCCAAGCACTGGATACACAAGTACTGGAGACACAAGCACTCAACCCAAGCACTGGAGATACAAGCACTCACAACACAAGCACTGGAGACAAGTACTGGAGACACAAGCACTCAACACAAGCACTGGAGACACAAGCACTCACAATCCAAGCACTGGATACACAAGTACTGGAGACACAAGCACTCACAACCCAAGCACTGGAGACACAAGTACTGGAGACACAAGCACTCAACACAAGCACTGGAGACACAAGCACTCACAACCCAAGCACTGGAGACACAAGCACTCACAACCCAAGCACTGGAGACACAAGCACTTGAGGCACAAACACTCACAAAGATTTAAGGTAGGGGCGTGTCAGAGGGTGTCAGAAGGCGTGGCACAGTGTCAGGGTGTCAAAAGGCGTGGCAGAGGGTGTCGGTGTCAGAAGGCGTGGCAGCGGGTATCAGAGGCAGACATGGGTCAATTATGAATTGAAATTGGAATTTATCAAAAAAAAACGTGAATTGGAATTGAATTGGAATTGAAAAAATACAAAATTAAAATTAATTGAATTGAATTGGAATTGATATGAATTGGTGTAATGAACTTATGTGAATTGATAAAATAATATATCATACTGTCATGACTATGACAATGAAGTGCAAGACATTCGTGACCTTCTGACTGTGAAATACAATATGGCACACAGTGTTGATCCTACAACAACAGACACTTCCCCTCCTGAACCACCACCGATGAAGAGGAACAAGTTCTCTGCCCTGGCCAACCGATCTTCTACACCAAGACCAATTCCATCAGAAACTGAGGTCTCACTCTACCTCAACCAGCCATGTCTACAGGAAGTGACGGGAGTGTCGAGTAGGGGTGGATGGACAGTGTGTTGGTGTGTGACGCCCTGAGTGACGGTAGTGGGTGACGCTGCTGGAGGGAGGGAAGGGAGGAAGGAATGGAAGGAGAGGAGGGAGTGAGTGAAGAATGAAGGGAAAGAGTGAAGGATGGAAGGAAAGAAGGAAGAGAATGATTAAGGAAGGTGAAACTCGACTGTAACACAAAAAATAAAGCAGTCTATGACCCTAGCTGCTCACGGTGTCAAAACACATGCAAACAGACACACACATAGATAGACCGCCACACTATGACTAAAAAATTTATTAAGTGTAGATTTGTCAGATTTCGTCTCGAGAGAGAGAGAGAGAGAGAGAGATGTATAATACTCTTGACCTCTGCCGCGACATTGCCCTGTTGTCCCTCAAGAAACAGTGTAATTCTCTCCTTCCCTCTTTCATCCCCCCTCCACAAAAAACTCCTTCTTTAAGACCAAATTAGCCCTATCTGTCAGTCGTGTTGGTGTGGTGGTGGCCAGCATGGAATAATTTGGTTGGTGGTGAGCTCCCCCAGAGACGGTGTGTGTGTGCTCTTGGTGGACTTTTTTTTAAATGGGCCTGGTTGACCTTTTAAATTACCAACTTCGACCTTTTAAATGGACCTGATTGACCTTTTAAATTGCATTTTTGAACCTTTAAAATTACCTTGGCAGACCCTTCAAATGACCTACTTGGATCTTTTAAATGACCCTGATTGACCTTTTAAATAACCTACTTGGACCTTTTTAAATGTCCTCGACTTGTAAACAAACTAAGAGACCAAATGGGTGACCCTTCAAACTCACCTTGAAAACCTACGTCACGCTGTTCTCAACACTATGTCAAAAGCACTAGTCCCAACACACCTATCAGGAACCCTTAATATAAATCGTATCTGAGAAAATATCTTATATTTCACCTATAGGCCAGTGGGCCTATGCGCCGTCTCTCTGGGGCTCACTGCTACTCCGAGATCCCCTGCTGGTCTAGCCTGGGCCCACGAGGCACCCAGTTACCGTGTGTTGCCACGAGGAGCCACAACAGGAGTCTTGATGGTGAGAAGGCTGTGTACTGGCAGGGGAAGACTTATGCAAGTTGCTTCCCTGTTCGCCATACACACACAAACAAACAACAACACACACACACACACACACACACACATGCACACAAACAAACAAACAAACAAACACACACACAATTGTATCAACACAAATAATGATGGTTATCATAATAAAAACCAAAATAATACAAATAAATTTATTATCACAATTAAAAGAAATAACTTAACAATCAGGCCAAATTAACAAGACCCCTACCCCAATTAACAGCCTCGTGTAGTGGGGTGTGGCAGACGAGTGTGGGGGGATTAGGCAGTGGTGCCTTGAGCCACCCTAGGCCAACGTCACCCAGGATGCTGTTTTGAACTTTGGTAAGGGTAAAGGATCCTTCGTAGAGCTCAAGTAACTTGGCCTGGTTTTTTAAGCAGTGAGTCTCTACCGTATATATGGCAAACACGCTAAAGGTCATGCTGCTTAAAAATACCACGCCAATCACTATCTTAAGAAGCCAACGCCAGCGTGGCCACCTTGACTTACTGGCTGTTGAACCTCCCTGGCCCATAATCTGGTCCAGAAGGCCATCTTTCCCCCTATAACCATCCGCGCGCGTTGTGATGAGATCCTGTAGCCAGACTTCAACTTGCTCAAGTGAAGGGCGACAGTGGATTCTTGGGTGGAGCATTTTTAGGCCAATCACACCGACCTGTAGCGGCAGTTCCCTTTTTGTATAACTAACGGTCTCCATGATCCGGCCAACAGCATAAATGTCTTCTGCTATCTCTGCTGTGAAGTGGGGTTGGTACAACTCTGGAGCATACTAATAGCTGTATGTTCCTGAGTAGTCACGCTTGCAGCTGCCGATTGTCGAGCATAATCCGAAATCTATAACATTTACAATGACCTCCCCGGTTTGGGCGTCTACGTTAACAACTAGGTTATCACTTTTTAAGTCGCCGTGGATTAGTCCAGCTTGGTGAATCTCCCTCATTTGTTGTACGAAAGAAATGAGCGCCCTTATGCACTCACTCGTGGTACTGTTGTGGGCAAATGCCTTAAAGGACAGTCCCTCAACGTATGACATGATGTAGAGAGGGTAGTCGCTACATGTACAGAGTAGCTTGGGGGCTCCTCCCGCACCGTTTAACTTGAGGAGAATATTTTCCTCTCTAGCAAAACTTTAAGCCCGCTTTTTGGCTCTTTTCATGCACACGAGTTGGCCATTCATGCGGAACAGCTCAACTACCCCCGACACTCCCTCCCCTAGTATTTTTCTTACGTCGCTCTCGCCCCTCAGCTCCAGGACTTCCTGAATAGTGAGAACTTTAGGAGAATTCATGTTTTTGATAATACGGTTAGCCATACTAAGAGTTAACTTGAATGAAAACTTAACCCACACAGAACATCCTACATCAAATACATAATGAGAATAGAACTCTGTAGTACTGGTGTTGTAGTGTAGTACTGGTGTTGTAGTGTAGTACTGGTATT